>NC_090654.1:3052737-3177737 GCF_040937935.1 Hyperolius riggenbachi | reverse complement strand
CACCATGCATTGCCTGGCAGTCCAGGAGAGGGCGTGGTCACATGAATTGGAGTAGTGGGCCTGAAGGCAGCAATGGGGGAATTACCAACATAATCGTTTTACTTTATTTACCATCTATGCATAAAATGTCAAATCTTGTTCCTTAGTTCTGGGGAGATAATAAATACAATTTTACACATTGAACAATTCCGGGGGGAGGGGGGGGGGGGGTTGCGTGTGTTATAAATTGCATCTCACACAGAGATGAGTTCTGGGGGGGGGGGTTATAATTTATATATCACACAGAGAAGAGTTCTGGGGGGAGGGGTTATAATTTATATATCACACAGAGAAGATCTGGGGGGAGGGGTTATAATTTATATATCACACAGAGATGAGTTCTGGGGGGGGGGTTATAATTTATATATCACACAGAGAAGAGTTCTGGGGGGAGGGGTTATAATTTATATATCACACAGAGAAGAGTTCTGGGGGGAGGGGTTATAATTTATATATCACACAGAGATGAGTTCTGGGGGGGGGGTTATAATTTATATATCACACAGAGAAGAGTTCTGGGGGGAGGGGTTATAATTTATATATCACACGGAGATGAGTTCTGGGGGTGGGGTTATAATTTATATATCACACAGAGATGAGTTCTGGGGGGGGGGGGGGGGTTATAATTTATATATCACACGGAGATGAGTTCTGGGGGGGGGTTATAATTTATATATCACACGGAGATGAGTTCTGGGGGGAGGGGGTTATAATTTATATATCACACAGGGAACAGGTAGTCAGTTTAGGCTCCTTTGCCCTCTTGACATACTGACACGGGGTCGCTGTGACGGATGTCACCCACGCCATGCTGCTGTGGCCTGACTATCTGACCTTTCATGACCCCTGGTGACAATGGTGACAATGTGGACGCGGTGCGAGCGCTATAGCTTCCTGAAGTCTCTGCGATGCGGGGGTTGCACAATCTGTCACCGGCCGCAGATGATGAGCCAGATATTAAAAAATAAGCAGATGCTAATGACTGTCCCACTTTGTGGTCTGATAACGTCAGCGGCTTCCATCCTGCTTTCATTTTTACTAAATACTTCATACAACACTTAAAGGGGCACTACAGCGAAAAACTGTAAAATTTAAAATATGTGCAAACATAGACAAATAAGAAGTACGTTTCTCCCAGAGTAAAATGAGCCATAAATTACTTTTCTCCTGTGTTGCTGTTCACAGTAGGTAGTAGAAATCTGACAGAAGTGACAGGTTTTGGACTAGTCCATCTCTTCATAGGGGATTCTCAGCATGGCCTTTATTCTTTATAAAGATATTCCCTAAAAAGGATTTAAACACTGATGCTCCCTACACAGTTTTTTGGCAGTTGGATGGAGCAGCTGCCATTCACTTTTATTTTGCTTTTGAAAATAAATATATCCCTGAGAATCCCCTATAAGGAGATGGACTAGTCCAAAACCTGTCACTTCTGTCAGATTTCTACTACCTACTGTAAGTGACAGCAACATAGGAGAAAAGTAATTTATGGCTCATTTTACTCTGGAAAAAACGCCCCTTTAAAATGACAAAAGTGACGATGTATCTACCACACAGCACTAAAATCATATCTATCTATTGATCTATCTACCTATCTATCTGCCTATCTATCTATTACACTTAATGGAAGATTTGCCACTTTGAGGAAGAATTAACGCACGCCTGATGTGACAGTGACATGGAGGCTGCCATATTTATTTCCTGTTAAACATTACCAGTTGCCTGGCTGTCCTGCTGATCTCTTTGGCTGCAGTAGTGCCTGAATCACACCTGAAACAAGCCTGCAGCTAATCCAGTCACACTTCAGTCACCTGATCTCCATGCTTGTTCAGGGGCTGTGGCTAAAATGTATTATAGTCAGAGGATCAGCAGGACAGCCAGGCAATGTGCATTGTTTAATGCAGTCACACTTCAGTCAGAGCACCTGATCAGCATGCTTGTTCAGTAATATTTGAGAAGTCGCTGGATTTGATCGGTTGCAGTGAACGTGGGTGACGTGGTCTGTGGGATTTGCAGATTGTTACACGTGGATTAGCAGGGATTGTCACCACAGTCAGAATTAAGGGTGACTCCGCAGTGACATAACCTCTCGGATAGCCGAGCTCTGCTTTCAGATCTGTCAGTAAATCCACACAAGCGAGATAAGTGGCGGCCGACCGGAAACGACTAACACAACAAACACAAGCGACAGCGTTTATTAGCAGGCGGCTGCTGTAAAGAGCTCTCAGCTGGGCAGATATGAGATGTGTGTTGTGAGGATGGTAATCTGCACTCAGCGCAGTGAAGCGAATGATCCTCATCTGATGTCTCCATGCGGCCGGCCGTAATCCCCAATTATCCAATTACCTCAGGGCTACCAGCGGAGACGCCGGAGTCACACTATTCCTGTGCATAGAAATCACAATCCCATACGTCCCTACTTTCTGAGAAGAGAAAGAGGGACGCTTAAGCCACACCCCTGATCACACCCCCATCACGCCCCTAGTCACGCATGCCATAAAGATTTCATAAGAAAAATATGTTGTTTTATAATTCAAACTACACTGGTCCTTTCTATCCTGGTTCATTTTTCTGATATATCAATTTAAAGGATGGGAATAAAGTTTTGAGTCAATCAAACACATTTTTTAGTAGAGAAATATATATAATTACATAGAAAGAGGGACAAAGTTCTGACAGAGGGACAAGTGAGGAGGTATTAGGGACAGAGGGACAGGGCTACCAAAGAGGGACTGTCCTTCCGAAAGAGGGACAGTTGGGAGCTATGGAATCCACAGAATCATCTGACAGCAGAGATTGGCTCCCAAATCAGCCTATAGCTGTGTATACACTTGTGATAACGATTAAGTGCCCATAACGGTACAATCCCCCAAATCGACGATTGATCATACGGCCGATCAGATTAGTAACGTTAATCATGCTGACTTATTATGAACTATTGTTCTAATAATCGTTCCATCAACCCAAATTACCGAACAATTCTGATGCTAGATACACACCATACAATTTTCTGTTAGATTTGTATGCCTAATACACACCATACTTTTTCCGCTCGATTTTCCATCCGATTCGTGTATGCCCAGCATTAGATTTACCTGCCAGATAGATAATTTCCAACATGTTGGATATTATCTATCTAACCACCTATCTGCCGAGCAATTAGGCATTGTTCTACTCAGCAGGAGATACACAGAAGACAATGCACCAGAGATAGTGACCGGTCTCTACCAGTACTTCACAGAAAATAATCTAAAGGTGACCATACACTGGTGGATTTGCCATCAGATCGACCAACAGATAGATCGCTCTCTGATCGAATCTGATCAGAGAGGGATCGTATGGCCACCTTTACTGCAAACAGATTGTGAATCGATTTCAGCATGAAACCGATCACAATCTGTGGAGCTGCCGCTGCCAGCTATACATTACCTGATCTGGCCGGCGTGACTGCCCTGGTCTCCGCTGTCTTCTTCTCCGCGCTCGTCTCCGGTCCGGCTGGCTTCACTGAACTTCCTGTCCAGGGGAAGTTTAAACAGTAGAGGGCGCTCTACTGTTTAAACTTCCTGCTGGGACAGGAAGTTCAGTGAAGCTGCAGCCCTGGAGCGGAGAAGAAGACAGCGGAGACCGGGGGAGTTGCACCGGCCGGAACAGGTAATGTATCTCCGCTGTATTGCGTTGGTCGGCGGGCATTCGAACGCCGCTATTGACACACTCCCAACCCGCCGTCGATCGAGAAAAATCTTCCACAACGACGGATCGACGGGAAACGACGGGAACGATTGATTTCGGACGGAAATCGATCGTTCTGTCAGTGTTTGCGTGGCGATTTCACAGCAGATTCAATCAGAGTGATCGAATCTGCTGTATATCGGCAAGAAAATCGTTAGGTGTATGGGCGCCTTAACAGAAAACCTAAAGGGGCCCATACACCTAACGATTTTCCTGCCGATATACAGCAGATTCGATCACTGTGGTTGAATCTGCTGTGAAATCGTTGAAAAAATCAATCAATCGTCCAAAATCAATCGTTCCCGTCGATCTGTCCATGCGGAAGATTTTGCTTGATCACCGGCAGGTCGGGAGTGCGTCGATAGCGGCGTTCGAATGTCCGATGACCGACGCTAGCAGCAATACATTACCTGTTCCGGCCGGCGCGAGTCCCCATCTGTCCCCGCTGCTTCTTCTCCGCGCTGGGTTCCGGACCGGCCGGCTTCACTGAACTTCCTGTCCCGGCAGGAAGTTTAAACAGTGGAGCGCACTCTACTGTTTAAACTTCCCCGGACAGGAAGTGAAGTGAAGGTGGAGCCGAGCGCGGAGAAGAAGACAGCTGAGACCGGGGGAGTTGCACCGGCCAGATCTGGTAATGTATAGCTGGCGGGCAGGCGGTGGGCGACAGCTGCACAGATTGTGATCGGTTTCATGCTGAAATCGATTCACAATCTGTTTGCTGTAAAGGCGGCCATACGATCCCTCTCTGATCAGATTCAATCAGAGAGGGATCTGTCTGTTGGTCGAATCTGATGGCAAATCCACCAGTGTATGGCTACCTTAGAAGAAAATTGTATGGTGTGTACTAGGCATTATAGTCTGATCAGATTGCTTATCATTTTCCCCTCTGTTGGTTTCTGATTGCAGAGATCGGAAAAATTGGATCATTACCGGTCACCATTAGCAATAACAGATGAATGAGCGATCACTGACTGGAATGCCGATCTCTTATTCGAGCACCCTCATATAAAACGCTGGCTTTGTGGTAAAGCAAACGATCAGATTTGAATATTGCGCATGCACACACCGGTGAGGTCGCAGTTTGATGGGAGAAGGATTTTGCGCATGGGCACACCGATCGTTACCTAATGATATCCATACATACAGCGGGAAATAAACGATCAGCGTTTAATCACATCTGGCGAGATGGATCAGAATTCGCCATCGATGTCTTTTGTTGGTTGTTAGTTTAAATAATTGTTTGTGAAACTTTTGCACACAATCATTGTTAACGATTAGTTGTACTGTAGCCGTTTCAAATAAAAGACTATAATCTATAGTGTGTGTGCAGCTTACAGTGCAGATCCGAGGGTACTTTTGACCATAGAGTTGCCTCAGATTGAGAGAACAAAGCTGTCCACCCAATCAGGGACGGATCAAGACCAAGTTGCGCCTGGGGCAAGGTCAGGTTTTGGCGCCTAAACTGCCATTCATTTTGATGCCTTTTTAAGAATTCAACAAACTGCACCTGGGGCAAGATACCCGCTTGCCCCCCCCCCCCCCCCTAGATCCGTCCCTGCACCCAATGTTCCATAACAATCAATTCCTTTCCAAAAAGAATCGATCCAAAAGGGATTGATTTCTACCATACACTGCACATCAATTTCCAAAAGATTCCAGCAGGGAATCTATTGAAAATCGATTGAACTACGGAATTGCTCTGTTCAATGCAGTATAGGCCATCGATGTACCAATGTACTTGCCCCGCCCCTGATTGTTTTACATTTTCCAACCTGTCCGATCGATTATTTCAATTGATTTTTGTTTAAATTGGATCAACAATTGATTGATCTGACATTTTGGGGAATTGATTCCCAGCAGATTAATTGAATCTTCAAGGAATCAAATAAGAAAATTAAATGAGTGTCTGGCCACCTTGACTTTACTGCTAAGTGATTTCCAGGGCTCTATATAAATGACATTAGACTGGAGGATCTCACACCTGGGGGTCATTATCTGCTGTTGGACGCACAGTAAAACCATTAGCTGCAGATATTTTCTCTCTTCAGAAGAGATTTGATTGTTTGTTACTTGGCGGTAGACTCGTCCATCACCAGGACCAGAAAACAAGCTGACAACTTGTACAACCAGATTTCTGCAGCCTGAAAGGAATTTCTTATGTTGCAGTTTTCTCGGGAGGTATTTCCAGTCCGTACACAACCTACAGGAAGCAGCCCAGTGATCTAAGAAGGAACATTACGATTGGCCCAAAACACGGGCGAATGAAGGTCTAATGCTGGGAATACACGGTGAGTTTTGTAGCTGATTAGATGGTTCGATAGATCATTTCCGACATGTCCGATCTCCCGTTCCATTCTTTTGCTGCTCGATTTCTGATAGAAGTGAATGGAAAAAGATAAGAAAAACGAGCGGAAGATAAAAGAATCCACTGCAAAATCGAACAGGAAAAATGATCGAGAAGAGAAAACGCACGGCAGAAATGAACCGTATATTCCCAGCATAAGGCTGGATAAGCCCCGGGATCTATGTATGCTTAATTTCTCATTCAGCCCTCAGAGATACCCAGAACCCTCCTTGCTTCATCACTGTGGTGGCCTGCTTCCAATAATCGGGGATGTTGGGGGCAATACATGTCCCAGAGTTACATAGTTTGGTTGAAAAAAGACATTCATCCATAAAGTTCAACCAGAAAATATGTCCTGCACCCTCACACATCCCAGCTGATCCAGAGGAAGGCTCTACCAATCTACCCCATCAAACCAAACGCCTGCCATGTCAGTACCCCAAACTCCACAACCAGACACCAGCAGCCCCTACAAATGTAAGGGCCGTCCCAATCTACTCCACCATTCCCCCACAGTGCCGGTACCTCAAACTCCACAATTAGAGAGACCAGAAACCCTACAAACCAAAGGACCGTCCCAATCTACTCCACCATTCCCCCACAGTGCCGGTACCTCAAACTCCACAATTAGAGACCAGAAACCCTACTAACCAAAGGACCGTCCCAATCTACCCCACCATTCCCCCACAGTGCCGGTACCTCAAACTGCGCAATTAGAGACCAGCAACCCTACAAACAGAAGGGCTGTCCCAATCTACCCCATCATGTCCCCACAGTGCCGGTACCTCAAACTGCACAATTAGAGACCAGAAACCCTACAAACCGAGGGAACGTCCCAATCTACCCCACCATTCCCCCACAGTGCCAGTACCCCAAACTCCACAACCAGACACCAGCAGCCCCTACAAACGTAAGGGCCGTCCCAATCTACTCCACCATTCCCCCACAGTGCCGGTACCTCAAACTCCACAATTAGAGACCAGCAACCCTACAAACAGAAGGGCAGTCCCAATCTACCCCAGCATGTCCCCACAGTGCCACTACCTCAAACTCCACAATTAGAGACCAGAAACCCTACTAACCAAAGGACCGTCCCAATCTACCCCACTATTCCCCCTCAGTGCCAGTGCCTCAAACTCCACAATTAGAGACCAGCAACCCTACAAACAGAAGGGCTGTCCCAATCTACCCCATCATGTCCCCACAGTGCCGGTACCTCAAACTGCACAATTAGAGACCAGAAACCCTACAAACCGAGGGAACGTCCCAATCTACCCCACCATTCCCCCACAGTGCCAGTACCCCAAACTCCACAACCAGACACCAGCAGCCCCTACAAACGTAAGGGCCGTCCCAATCTACTCCACCATTCCCCCACAGTGCCGGTACCTCAAACTCCACAATTAGAGACCAGCAACCCTACAAACAGAAGGGCAGTCCCAATCTACCCCAGCATGTCCCCACAGTGCCACTACCTCAAACTGCACAACTAGAGACCAGAAACCCTACAAACCGAGGGAACGTCCCAATCTACCCCACCATTCCCCCACAGTGCCACTACCTCAAACTGCACAATTAGAGACCAGAAACCCTACAAACCGAGGGAACGTCCCAATCTACCCCACCATTCCCCCACAGTGCCGGTACCTCAAACTCCACAACCAGAGACCAGAAACACTACAAACCGAAGGAACGTCCCAATCTACCCCAGTGCCATGCCCCCGTACTGCCAGTGTCCCAAACACCACAACCAGAGACCATCAACCCTACACACAGATCTGCAGCACAATCAGGAGAAAGCAAAATCAAATCCCCATTTTTATTCATCCAGAATGATGGAAGGGACTTTGCCTGATGTTTTTGGATAAACAGAGAATTAAACATCTCTTGAGGTAGACCCAAGCTCCACAGAATCTATTCATGTGAGACTTCTCAGGAACATTACAGCTCATTAAATAAGCTTTCCAGTAACAAGAAGATCCGTTATACATTCACAGACCTCGTCACTCCAGATCACGGAAAATAAACCTGCACTGTTGTGTGGAACTGAAAGCCAAGTCAGCAGTCAGGAGGACGAGGTGCCGGCCCGGCCGGGACATGGTCACTACATTCTATGAAGAAGAGGGACCTTCACTAAGGTCTACAAGAGACAGGGGAGCGTACCATGCTGAGGTTCAGGAAGGGAGGCCATATTTCAGAAACATAGAGCGATATCTGGAGGAGTCCTCAGAGCCTTCCAGAAAAACAGAGAAAAACCCAGAGGTCAATGCAGTCTATGTGAAAGATTGGTACTTACAAGTGTGGGGAGCAATACTCACAACCACAGTGTCAGGTGTTTGAGGAAAGAAACATCCCCTCTTGGATTCTTGGGTCTTTTTTAGAAAGGACAAGTCGCGCCTTTCAAAAATGAAGGGGGGGGGGGGGGGTTAGTTAGGGAACAGAACGGGGAACTCAATGGAGACTGCTGACCTCAATGTATGCAAAAAGTTTTTTGGGAGCAACTCTCAGTTGATATTTGAGGAAGGCCCAACCAGTTCAGCCATAATGAGGTGGTATCAGTCTACATATTCAACATACCAAGATACAGACTACCCAGCAAGCTCATGGTAAACCAGGAGTCCTGGGAGACTGAGTGTGTAAGGGCCGACAAAGGACCGAAAGCCCCTTTACTAAGATAGGTTCCCACAGTTCTCTCCCACCTCTCATGCACGAGACGGGGAGTCAGGCGTCAGATATTGGTTGAAGGTTTCTGTAGCGCATGAACATTTGGACACGCATGTACATGTGACATAAGGGCGACCAAATAAGGGTACGAATTTCAATGTTTGAACTGGTGATTATCTCGAGCAGAGCGGTTCAGGTGGGTTCATTCCCATAATGAGAAACATCCCCCTAACACTCTATCCAGGGATGAGGGAACCTCCTGGAGAGGATCCAGATCCACAAAAGTGAGACGCTATCTCTGAGGCACCCATTTTTACCGTGAAAATATATGATATGTAATATATGACTATATTTCACCCATCAAGCAAATACATCATAATTTCTGTGATGACTGCAGAGTTTTTCCTGGCCGATGCTCTGGACAGCTGGATATGCTTCTCTCCTGCTGGTATCACTGTCAGATGTCACTGAGGTGGGAATAAGTACTTATCTGCTGCGTACGCAGAGCCAGCATCCCCACGGACACTGCATTACACCCGGCAGAGCTGTAGGGGTGCTAGAGAGCAATGTATTTCCAGCAGCTGGAGAGTGAAGAAGAAGTGAAGGGGAGGTTTGTGGTATTTAGTTACAGAGAGGGTTGTGTCTCTCTATACATTATGTACTGTAGATCTTTGTACTAAACTCGAGTAACCTCTAAGTTGTATATAACTTTTCCTGCCTGATTCTGTGTCTTGCTAGATAACGGATTGCACGGACAAGGCGAGAAACTGATAAAACATAAGATAACAGAAGATATACAAACTACAGTCCTCAGATTTTCCCCATCTTATCTGCATAGAAATCTTCTGATCTGTCATTTCTGACCTCCTCCATTAACCCTCATCTAGTCTTTGCCCCTAACCTTTTAAGGCCATAGACATGCAGAATGGGCAAGGTCACTGGGCCGGGGCTGTACAGATGCTTAGTTAGCCTACAGGCTAACGATGCGTCCTGTTGCTATGTGGGGGCAGAGGGCGAGATGGAGCGTTGCAGAGCCTAACCCCATCCTAACCTCAACACTAACCCTATGCTGACCTCAACCCTAACCCCATCCTGACCTCAACCCTAACCCCACCCTGACCTCAACCCTAACCCCATCCTAACTTCAACCAACTCTAACCCCATCCTAACACTAACACAATCCTAACCCCAACACTAACCCCATCTAACCTCAACGCTAACCCTATGCTGACCTCAACCCTAACCCCATCCTAACTTCAACACTTACCCCATCTAACCTCAACACTAACCCCATCTAACCTCAACACTAACCCTATGCTGACCTCAACCCTAACCCCATCCTAACTTCAACCCTAACCCCATCCTAACTTCAACCCTAACCCCATCCTAACTTCAACACTAACCCCATCCTAACTTCAACACTAACCCCATCCTAACACTAACACCATCCTAACCTCAACACTAACCCTATGCTGACCTCAACCCTAACCCCATCCTAACACTAACACCATCCTAGCCTCAATGTTAACGATAGTGTATAGACACCTGTTTGAATGTGGCTCAGTGTACAGACTTCCTCTTCAATCTATACAGTATTGACTGTCAGGGAAAACCTGCCCGACGTCCTGATCACTCAGCGAGGACAGGAATGTGACAGCTCAAGCGCCGAGATCACAGACAGACGAGGACAGAATCCCCAGCATGGAATCTATGTGTCATCAGGTCTGATCTACCTCGAGGGACCCTCCACACACACAGATCATCCTCCCAACACGACACGTCCAACCGGACAGAACCCTAACCAAACATTCAGCCTATTTCCAGCCTTCTGAAAGACCATACACCACGCAATCTGATTGTACAATGGTCTGAGGTGACATCCATGTGATATATCATACAGTGTCTGGCTGTACAGAGGATGTAGCCTTGTCACATGTTACGCTGCACTGCAGGCGTGTTCCTGGCGTGTATTACGTGTAGGTGGAGGAATAAAAACGAGAGTGGGCGCTATTTTTACCTCACATGAATGAAGATGAGCGAGGGACGGAAATCGCCAGCAATGAATAAACGATCTCTATTTGTTGCATCACAAGATTTTCACTGGTTAGCGAGTCAGAGACCCGAACGCGTCATTTGTTTCCTAACCAGCGAAATCTTATTGCGACACGCCGCGACCTCGCAGACGTCTGACAATGCAGAATGTCCCCTTACTTCCCAAATCCCATCATGTGACACCACAGCTGAACGGCCAGAAAAAGCCAACCTCGCTGACTCATGTGCCGAGCGTGTGAGGAGAGGGGCTGATCCTCATGTCTCTTCCGTCCCCAAATTGGTCGCTTTCTCTGGCGGGCGTGCACTTGGCAGCACCAATCTTCATCCAATTCGATTATAATAATCGAATTGGATGGTCGATCGGCCGCCAGGTCGCCTGATGTGCGGCCACCTTTACACATCAGTCGCTGGTTGAGTCCCCAGCCAAACATCATGGACACAGTGATCTCCTTTACTGACCCACGGCCAGGGTCATAGCAATAGGGGGTGCAGAGACCGCATCGGGGCCCTTGGGCCAGACAGGCCCTGAGGAGCCCACCCCTAACCACAGTATTAACTCTTTATTAGTCCTGTGCTGGTAATGATCACTTCTATAGATCCAGGAGGATGTTATATCTGTCTGTATCCCTGAGCAGGAGCTTTCCCTTCATTTCCTGCCAGGATCACCAGAGCTACATCAGCATGAGGGGAATCTTCCCAGTGTCAGCACAGACAGCAGTAACACAGTGATCCAGGAGGATGTTATTGCTGTCTGTATCCCTGAGCAGGAGCTTTCTCTCCATTTCCTGCCAGGATCACCAGGGTTACAGCAGCAGAGGGGGAATCTCTCCAGTGGCAGCACAGACAGCAATAACACAGTGATACAGGAGGATGTTATTGCTGTCTGTATCCCTGAGCAGGAGCTTTCTCTCCATTTCCTGCCAGGATCACCAGAGCTACATCAGCATGAGGGGAATCTTCCCAGTGTCAGCACAGACAGCAATAACACAGTGATCCAGGAGGATGTTATTGCTGTCTGTATCCCTGAGCAGGAGCTTTCTCTCCATTTCCTGCCAGGATCACCAGGGTTACAGCAGCAGAGGGGGAATCTCTCCAGTGGCAGCACAGACAGCAGTAACACAGCGGGGAAGATCCAGGGGGGTTTTATTGCTGTCTGTGTCCAGAGATATCCCTCCCCTCTCTGCAGACACTGCTGGGATGGCCTTGCCAGGATGTGGTGAACACAGACAGGAATAAGAGTCTGATGGATGGGGGGGCCCTCCTCATATTACTGCAATCACTGCAGCTGTAATGCTGGGTACACACTATGAGATTTTCTGGCAGATTTCCAATCAGATCCAAGATGTCCAATCTGGTTTGATTTGAAGTGTTTTCTCTTCACTTCTATCGGAAATCTATCAGAAAATGATCAGGAATTGATCGGAAATCAGATCAGACATGTTGGAAATAATCGATCTGAAATTAAATCTGGCGGAAAATCTCATAGTGTGTAGCCAGCATTACTGGACTTATAGCTATACAATATTGTGTGAGATGTGGACAGTGTGGGGAAGTATTATAACTGTGCTATATAAACAAGCCTCGTCCATAATATGAGCTGTGATTATCCTCAATGCACAGCAGGTGTGTTCTGAGTTCACATCTATATATCATGCTGATCCATATCCTTCTGCTCAGCAGGTGGTGACCGGCCTATCAATTATCTGCATGTCCCCTATTGGCCAATCACAAAACACTTAGACTGGACAGTCTGGGGAACTCAGGTGCTTACTAAAGGTGGCCATACACTGAGAGATTTGCAGCAAATTCGACCATTAGATAGATTTCTGTCAGATACCTGTCAAGTCCAATCTGACAGGAATCTATCTGATGTGGCCACACACTCGGAACAGATTTCCAATAGATTTCAGAATGAAATCTATAAGAAATCGATCTAAATATGTTATATTGGACCATTAAGGGGCCCATACACTAGTCAATATTGCGATTTCGCAAATCGATGCACGATCAAACGGCACGATTTGATATATTTGTCACGATGGAAAATCGAGGTCGATCTGCTGCTGGCAGCAGATCCATGGCCCATATGCTAAGTACACACCATACAATTTTCCAGGGCTGTGGAGTCGGAGTTGGAGGCGAGGAGTTTGAGCTATTTTGGGTACCCACAGTCAGAGTTGGAGTCGGAGTCATAGTTTCATAAACTGAGGAGTCGGAGTCGGAAGACTCCACAGCCCTGCAATTTTCTGTTCGCTTCTCTGTTAGATTTACTGTAATTAGATTATTTTCTGAAGAGACTGGTCACTATCTCTGGTGCATTGTCTTCTGGTTATCTCCTGCTGAGTAGAACAATGCCTAATTGCTCGGCAGATAGATGGTTAGGTAGATACTTTCCAACATGCTGGAAATGATTTATCTGGCAGGTAAATCTAACAGGAAATTGTATAGTGTGTACCTAGCAATAGAGTTGCATTGGATCTAATGGTGCTATAGTGCATTTAGAACAATTTCCAATACATTTCTTATGAAATCTATTGGAAATCTGTTCCTAGTGTGTGGCACACATCAGATAGATTCCTGTCAGATTCGACCTGACAGGCATCTGCCAGAAATCTATCTGATGGTCGAATCTGCTGCAAATCTATAAGTGTATGGCTACCTTTAGATCCAATGCAACTCTGTGTGCCATCCATCTGCTGCCAGCAGCAGATCGACCTAAATTTTCCATTCAGTCAGATAGATAAAATCCATCGAAATTGATTGAACGATTGATGGCTGAAATCAACCAGTGTATGGGCCTCTTAACAGTACAATCTCCCAAACGATTGACCATCGATCAGATCAGGCACCGATCAACGGTGAACAATTGTCCCGTCGATCCAAATTTCAGATTGATTCTACAAGCCTGAGCGAAGTGCTTATTATTTCTCCTCTGTTTCCGTTCAATCAAACCATCAGATTGGACGGCCAATCATTCGGGAGATTGTAACGTTTATGGGCAATTAAGAGTTCTGCGGCGCAGCTTTTACCGCTATCTAGAGCCGCCGTGGGTGGATATGAAGCCACAGAGTCCGCCCTGGTGTGTGTACAGGCTGCGGTGAACGGCGAAGCGAGCGGATCTGAGCGCGGCCGAACGCCGGGCAACTACTGACAGCGACCTGGATACAGATAATAAATACCATCTGTGGATTGGCAGAGCTGTCACTCCAGACCTGCATATTGTAAAGATGAACAAAACTGCCAGATTATTCCAAGTGCTGGAAATCAGTAACAATGGCTCCAGCTCTCTGCAGATCATTACTGGCAATTTCTGCACACTCTCATGGCAACAGTACTCCAAACTGTGCAGAGCATTCTGTGCTGTCGCCACAAGGAAGTGCAACCTGAACTGACTGACACATCTGGAAATTCTTTGCTGACTCTTAAATGAAACAGAAAGCTATTTTTAAACAACATTAAATTATAAATAGACCAGAGTCCCGCTGGCTATATTTGTGGTTATATTGTGCAGAAAATTATATGTCACCTTAATTCTCCTGACATCACTTATTGACCAAGTAATACTTCTGCTGATCACTGCTGCAGATCAATACACTGACCAATACTCAATACAGTAATCAATGTACTGAGCTATATACTGACCGATACACTGATGTATACAATGATCAATACAATGATCAATACAGTCATCTATAAACTGATATATGAAGAAATCAGAACAGTCATCTATGCACTGAGCTATATACTGATCCATACAATCATCAATACAGTCATCTATAAACTGATCTATACAGCGATCTATGCAATTATCAATACACTGATCAATAATGATTAATACACATATCTATAAATGGATCTATACACTGATCAATACAGTCATCTATAAACTGATATATGAAGTGATCAGAACAGTAATCTATGCACTGAGCTATATACTGCCCAATACAATGATCAGTATAATTTTGATCTATACATCGATTGATGAAAAATGATCAACACAATGATCAATAATGATTAATACACGTATCTATAAACTGTTCAATACAATAATTATACACTGATCTATATACTGTTCTACTCAATAATCAATACACAGATCAATACAGATGAATACACTGATCTACACACAATAATCTATGTGCTGATCTATACACTTATCAATGCACCAATCAATACTCTGACAGTCACTACAATAATCTATGCAATAACTTATACACAGATCAATACACCGATCAATACTGATTAATGCACTAATCTGTACACTAATACAATAATCTATACACAGATCTATACACTGATCAATACTGACTAATGCACTGATCTGTACACTGATACAATAATCTATGCACAGATCTATACACTTATCAATACTGATTAATGCACTAATCTGTACACTGATACAATAATCTATACACAGATCTATACACTGATCAATACTGATTAATGCACTGATCTGTACACTAATACAATCATCTATGCACAGATCTATAGACGTATCTATACTCTGATATAATCAATGCCTTCTCTGCAGACAGATGTATGTTCTGCAGGGATAAAGTTGGAGTGACAGCGGTTTGGTGGCACTGACCTGCAGCTGGGGGTCTCTCTCTGGTGGTCTCAGCTGTGGTGGTCTCAGCTGTGGTGGTCCTGCAGCTGTCAGTGGTCTTCCATGCAGGGGGAGGGGTCAGGAGTCAGTTTGGTGGCACTGACCTGCAGCTGGGGGTCTCTGGTGGTCTCAGCTGTGGTGGTCCTGCAGCTGTCAGTGGTTTTCCATGCAGGGGGAGGGGTGCAGCTGTTTGGTGGGATCTGGAGTGACAGCAGTTTGGTGGCACTGACCTGCAGCTGGTGGTCTCAGCTGTGGTGGTCTCAGCTGTCAGTGGTCTTCCATGCAGGGGGAGGGATCAGAAGCCAGTTTGGTGGCACTCAGCTGGTGGTCTCTGGAGGTCCTGCAGCTGTCAGTGGTCTTCCATGCAGGCTGAGGGGGGACAGCTATAATGGGATGAGGACTCCACTAGCTCTGATCTGGCAGACTGAGTCCCACAGCTTGTCACACACTCTGGCTGTACTGTACATGCGGCCACTCCCCTCCTCTCCTGAGCCCCGCCCCCTGTGTCCTGTGCCCCGCCCCCTCTGTGACTGTCACTTATACAATATATCCACTCACTGCACTGACCGGCAGCTCTGTCACTTAACATTGTATCAATCACAGACCAGCACACTCATCTCCCTCCACTAACAGAAATGGGTGCTCAGGCTGCCCCCTGCTGGACACCAGGAGACCTGCAGGAAATGTTTATTTATATAATTTACTAATAACAAACAAGCAGTT
The DNA here is from genome assembly GCF_040937935.1 of Hyperolius riggenbachi. NCBI lineage: Eukaryota > Metazoa > Chordata > Amphibia > Anura > Hyperoliidae > Hyperolius > Hyperolius riggenbachi. The sequence continues at coordinate 3,161,580 of NC_090654.1, read as the reverse complement.
ATTTCACACAGCAGCCCAGTCCCAAAATAATACTAAAATACGCTGATATCACAATAGCAGCACAAAGCTACTCTGCAGAGACAATGACAAAGGCAATACAAATAGAATAATGTAAAAACTCTGCATAAAAGGACATTGATGTAATTACAGCGGCGTAGCAATAGAGAATGCAGTGGTTGCGACCGCACCGGGGCCCCTGCACCAGAGGGGCCCTCCTTCATCCATCTTATTAGCTTTACATTTGTTCTATGCTGGTAACGATGAACACCTATATATGTCCCCAGGGAGAAAAGCGCTATACAAATATTATTGTTACTGTTATATGTACATTGTATAATGGTAATCCTTAAAGGAAACATCCAAGCAAAAATACAAAACAAAAACGAAATGTACTTACCTGGGGCTTCTTCCAGCCCCTGGCAGCCGATCTCTCCCTCACCAGAGCTCCTCGCCAGGTCAGCATCTTCTGCTCCTGCACGAGCACGCGGCTGCACCACTTGCGCTCACATGGCCTGGAGCATCCTGGAGGATCTGGAGACACCGGAGCCATGGCGAGGGACAGATCGGCTGCCAGGGGCTGGAGGAAGCCTCAGGTAAGTAGATCTCGTTTTTTGTTTTTTTTTCCCTCGGACCTTCCCTTTATCTAACTGTCCCCTCCCCTGCTTAGATCTCTCTGACACTGCGGCTGTTCCCTCCCCTGCTTACACCTCTCTGACACTGCGGCTGTTCCCTCCCCTGCTTACACCTCTCTGCACTGCAGCTGTCCCCTCCCCTGCTTACACCTCTCTGACACTGCAGCTGTCCCCTCCCCTGCTTACACCTCTCTGACACTGCGGCTGTTCCCTCCCCTGCTTACACCTCTCTGCACTGCAGCTGTCCCCTCCCCTGCTTACACCTCTCTGACACTGCAGCTGTCCCCTCCCCTGCTTACACCTCTCTGACACTGCGGCTGTTCCCTCCCCTGCTTACACCTCTCTCCACTGCAGCTGTTCCCTCCCCTGCTTACACCTCTCTGACACTGCAGCTGTCCCCTCCCCTGCTTACACCTCTCTGACACTGCGGCTGCCCCCTCCACTGCTTACACCTCTCTGACACTGCGGCTGTTCCCTCTCCTGCTTACACCTCTCTGACACTGCGGCTGCCCCCTCCCCTGCTTACACCTCTCTGACACTGCGGCTGTTCCCTCCCCTGCTTACACCTCTCTGACACTGCAGCTGTCCCCTCCCCTGCTTACACCCCTCTGACACTGCGGCTGTCCCCTCTTCTGCTTACACCTCTCTAACACTGCAGCCGTCCCCTCCCCTGCTTACACCTCTCTGACACTGCGGCTGTCCTGCTCCCCTGCTTACACCTCTCTGACACTGCAGCTCTCCCCTCCCCTGCTTACACCTCTCTGACACTGCAGCCTTTCCCTCCCCTGCTTACAACTCTCTGACACTGCAGCCTTCCCCTCCCCTGCTTACACCTCTCTGACACTGCAGCCGTCCCCTCCCCTGCTTATACCTCTTTGACACTGTGGCTGTCCCCTCCCCTGCTTACACTGCAGCTATATACTCCCCTGCTTACACCTCTCTGACACTGCAGCTGTCCCCTCCCCTGCTTACACCTCTCTGACACTGCAGCTGTCCCCTCCCCTGCTTACACCTCTCTGACACTGTGGCTGTTCCCTCCACTGCTTACACCTCTCTGACACTGCGCCTGTTCCCTCCCCTGCTTACACCTCTCTGACAATGCAGCTCTCCCCTCCCCTGCTTACACCTCTCTGACACTGCAGCCTTCCCCTCCCCTGCTTACACCTCTCTGACACTGCAGCTGTCCCCTCCCCTGCTTACACCTCTCTGACACTGCGGCTGTCCCGTCCCCTGCTTACACCTCTCTGACACTGCAGCTGTCCCCTCCCCTGCTAAGATCTCTCTGACACTGTAGCTGTCCCCTCCCCTGCTTACACCTCTCTAACACTGCAGCTGTCCCCTCCCCTGCTTACACCTCTCTGACACTGCAGCTGTCCCCTCCCCTGCTTACACCTCCCTGACACTGCAGCTGTCCTCTCCCCTGCTTACACCTCTCTGACACTGCAGCTTTCTCCTCCCCTGCTTACACCTCTCTAACACTACAGCTGTCCTCTCCTCTACTTACACCTCTGACACTGCAGCTGTCCCCTTCCCTGCTTACACCTCTCTGACACTGCAGCTGTCCTCTCCCCTGCTTACACCTCTCTGACACTGCAGCTGTCTCCTGCCCTGCTTACACCTCTCTAACACTGCAGCTGTCCCCTCCCCTGCTTACACCTCTCTGACACTGCATCTGCCCCCTCCCCTGCTTACACCTCTCTGACACTGCAGCTGTCCCCTCCTCTGCTTACACCTCTCTGACACTGCAGCTGCCCCCTCCCCTGCTTACACCTCTCTGACACTGCAGCTGTCCCCTCTCCTGCTTACACCTCTCTGACACTGCAGCTGTCCCCTCCCCTGCTGACACCTCTCTGACACTGCAGCTGTCCTCTCCCCTGCTTACACCTCTCTGACACTGCATCTGCCCCCTCCCCTGCTTACACCTCTCTGACACTGCAGCTGTCCCCTCCCCTGCTTACACCTCCCTGACACTGCAGCTGTCTCCTCCTCTACTTACACCTCTCTGACACTGAAGCTGTCTCCTCCCCTGCTTACACCTCTCTAACACTGCAGCTGTACCCTCCCCTGTTTACACCTCTCTGACACTGCATCTGCCCCCTCCCCTGCTTACACCTCTCTGACACTGCAGCTGTCCCCTCCCCTGCTTACACCTCTCTGACACTGCAGCTGTCCCCTCCTCTACTTACACCTCTCTGACACTGAAGCTGTCTCCTCCCCTGCTTACACCTCTCTAACACTGCAGCTGTACCCTCCCCTGCTTACACCTCTCTAACACTGCAGCTGTCCCCTCCCCTGCTTACACCTCTCTGACACTGCAGCTGTCCCCTCCCCTGCTTACACCTCTTTGACACTGCAGCTGTCCCCTCCCCTGCTTACACCTCTCTGACTCTGCGGCTGTCCCCTCCTCTACTTACACCTCTCTGACACTGAAGCTGTCTCTTCCCCTGCTTACACCTCTCTAACACTGCAGCTGTACCCTCACCTGTTTACACCTCTCTGACACTGCATCTGCCCCCTCCCCTGCTTACACCTCTCTGACACTGCAGCTGTCCCCTCCCCTGCTTACACCTCTCTGACACTGCGGCTGTCCCCTCCTCTACTTACACCTTTCTGACACTGAAGCTGTCTCCTCCCCTGCTTACACCTCTCTAACACTGCAGCTGTACCCTCCCCTGCTTACACCTCTCTAACACTGCAGCTGTCCCCTCCCCTGCTTACACCTCTCTGACACTGCGGCTGTCCCCACCCCTGCTTACACCTCTCTGACACTGCAGCTGTCCCCTCCCCTGCTTACACCTCTCTGACACTGCAGCTGTCCCCTCCCCTGCTTACACATCTCTGACATTGCAGCTGTCCTTGGTAGTTCTTGGGGCCCCATGTAACACTTGCACTGGGGCCCAGAGCTCCTTAGTTATGCCACTGCTCATTCTCTATACAGAACACCTGATTATTGTGTCATATCTTGTGATATATACAGGTGCAGTATCTCACACAAGTCAGTACACCCCTCACACTTAGGTAAATATTCGATCTTTTCACGGAACAACGCTGAAGATCTGACACCCGGAGGATTCTTTTACACTGAAAACTGCAATTCCAATTTCCAATTCTGATTTGCGATTCCGATTAGCGATTTTCACTGGATGACAAAAGAAGAAAAATGCAGAAAAAAACCTCAGCATGCAGGACATATAAAAGATACAATGTAATGTAATATCACTGTGTAAATTTACTGTCCCATCAACATAACTTAACACACAGCCATTACTGTCTAAACCGCTGGCAACAAAAGTGAGTGCACCCCTCAGGGAAGAATGTCAATATTTGGTGTACTCACTACTATTTGCCAGCACTGCCTTAAAGGTGCCCATACATTTATCGACTTGGCGGCCAATCGACCATCCATTTCGATAAAATTATAAAATTGGTACTGCCAAGTGCATGCCCGATCGATGTTGCGACCAATTTTGGGCCGAGCATGCCGATCGGACATGCTGCAAGATGTCGGGCTGTCAGGGTCAATCGGGTGCTCGGCGGTAATGGCAAGCGATTTCAGGACGAGCGACGAACACTATGAAACCCCCGACGCTATCCCCCCTAATATGGAATGTGCCCCGTGCTCTATATATTACCTGTCCGTGTCCGCCGCTGGCATGGACAGGTCATGTTTAATGCACTGGGCACCAGGGGGCACATGTAACATTAGAGGCACAGCGTCGGGCCAGAGAGGCGGCGGGTGCAGCATCACAAGGCCCATTCCAGATTGATTCCGGCCTGCGGTGTATGGGCAGCAGACAGATCTCTCTCCGATCAGATTCGGTGAGAGGTTTGTCTCTTGGTCCATCTGCCCATCATCGTTAGATCTATGGCTAGCTTTACTGTCTTGGTCATGGAGGTCACTAGAGTGTCACAGGTCACCACTGGAACCCTCTTCCCCTCCTCCATGATGAAGCTGGGGGATGTTAGAGGCCTTGCGCTCCTCCACCTTCCATATGAGGACCCCCCACTGATGCTCAATGGGGTTTAGATCTGGAGACATGCTTTGCCAGCACCTTTACCCTTAGTTTCTTTAGCAAGGCATTCATGGTTCCCTTAATAACCTGTAGCCCCCCAGTGCTGGCAACACTCATGCAGCCCCAAACCTTGGCACTCCCACCACCATGCTTCACTGTAGGCAGACACACTTGTCTCTGTACTCCTCACCTGGTTGCCGCCACACACACCTGACACCATCTGTCTAAATACGTTTATCTTGGTCTCATCAGACCACAGGAGATTCCAGTAATCCCTGTCCTTATACTAGGCATACACGGCTTGATTTTGCCACTCGATTCTCCCGCTCGATCGATTCCCCGATCGATTCCGCAGGCGATTCTCTTATCTTCCGCTCGTTTTTCTTATCTTTTTCCATTCACTTCAATGCAGAATCGAGCGGTGAAACGATCGGGTGGGAGATCGGACATGTCGGCAATTATCTATTGAGCCATCTAAATGGTTCAAAAACTGTATTCCGAGCATTAGTGTGCTTGTCTTCCGCAATTTGTCTGCAGGATTCCTTGTGCAGCAATTTTAAAAGCTTCCTTCTAGGATGACAGCCATGCAGACCAATCCGATGCGGTGTGCGGTGTATGGTGTGAACCCTGACATTACGGTTACCTGAGTGTTGTGTTATTTATATCGAGCTGTAGAAATCCAGGAAGTTATGGTAAAAGTTTTACACACGTGAAAAGGAAGAATGCTTTTACTAGTATTGCCGGGAACACATTTATTAATAGTAATACAGATGATTAGAAACCTCCCGAATTAAACCATTCGTTCAGCTGTCGGTATTATTATTTATTTACATGGCGCTTGTTACTTCACATAGAACCATTCTGCCCCCATCTGATGTCTAGAACCATCTTTCCCGCCATATCAGAGAAGCATGGAGAGGACATACAGACTGTAGGCACATGATGTCTGAGCTGTAAGGAAGGAGCGCTGACTGCACCACCTGTATGCTGCCGCCATGTTGGATCAGAGAACTTGGCCAGAATAAGTGCTACATCACAGTGTCGGCTCTCAGCCATGAGTCGTGGGAGGAAGGATCCATCATTTGGTAGGTTTTGTCCAGAAATGACCTGCAGAGTTTTATACCCCTGTATAATGTTTTATAGACTTCTGTTTATTGATATTGAAGTTTATGAGGCTGACGACTGACGAGATCCTTCCCTGGTTAGCAGATGATGATTGTTGGTCAGATGGACGATGGAGGTGGTTCCTCAGACAAGAGTCGTGTCTTCAGATTACGAGGGCTTCTTCTACCACCTCCAGTCGTGTTCTGAGGGGGCTCCTGTGTACAACAACATGTCCAGTAAATCAATCAATGCTTTCTCTATCTATAGAACATCATAGAACTAACCTGAGATGTTGTGATATGTTCCATATGATTATTATGAGTCCTGAAACATTCTATAAAGCTTTATCTTACATGGATGGTCTTCAAAATCAAACACTTTCATTCCAGCGCAAGAGACTTGGAAGCAGCAGTGAGTAATGTCAGCAGTGTCAGAAGACAGAGCTGAAGTTACTTATAAAACTATAATTCAGCCGCCAGCAATTGCTGAAAGCCGAATTATTTCACTCCCCCACTATCCATGGCGGCCTGGAGGGGGAATAGTATTTAATATTGATGGGAATTTGTGCAGCAGCAGCAGGATCAGCCATATACCGGCTGTATCCTGCGCCCAAGTCTCCTGCGCCGATTCCTCTCGTACGCTTCAAAATGCCCAAAGCTAACCTCTAAGGAAACCACTAAAGCAAACGTCTGGTGACACCCCTAAAACACAGACCTCCCCAGCACTCACAGTCATCAGTGCCCAGCCCCCGCAGGCATCAGTCCCCAGCCCCCGCAGGCATCAGTCCCCAGCCCCCGCAGGCATCAATCCCCAGCGCTCACAAGCATCAGTGCCCAGTGCTCGCAGGCATCAGTCCCTAGCACCCTCAAGCATCAATCTCCAGTGCTCGCAAGCATCAGTGCCCAGTGTTCGCAGGCATCAGTCCCTAGCGCTCGCAGGCATCAGTCCCCAGCGCTCGCAGGCATCAGTCCCTAGCCCTCGCAGGCATCAGTCCCTAGCACCCTCAAGCATCAATCTCCAGTGCTCGCAAGCATCAGTGCCCAGTGTTCGCAGGCATCAGTCCCTAGCGCTCGCAGGCATCAGTCCCCAGCGCTCGCAGGCATCAGTCCCTAGCCCTCGCAGGCATCAGTCCCCAGCGCTTGCAGTCATCAGTGCCCAGCCCTCGCAGGCATTACTCCCCAGCCCTCGCAGGCATTACTCCCCAGCCCTCGCAGGCATCAGTCCCCAGCCACCGCAGGCATCAATTCCCAGCGCTCGCAGGCATCAGTCCCCAGTGCTCACAGGCATCAGTCCCCAGTGCTCACAGGCATCAGTCCCTAACCCTCGCAGGCACCAGTCCCAAGCGCTCGCAGGCATCAGTCCCTAGCACCCTCAAGCATCAATCCCCATTGCTCGCAAGCATCAGTGCCCAGTGTTCGCAGGCATCAGTCCCTAGCGCTCACAGGCATCAGTCCCCAGCACTCGCAGGCATCAGTCCCTAGCCCTCGCAGGCATCAGTCCCCAGCGCTCGCAGTCATCAGTGCCCAGCCCTCGTAGGCATTACTCCCCAGCCCTCGCAGGCATTACTCCCCAGCCCCCGCAGGCATCAGTCCCCATCGCTCACAAGCATCAGTGCCCAGTGCTCGCAGGCATAAGTCCCTGGCCCTCGCAGGCATCAGTCCCCAGCCCTCGCAGGCATCAGTTCCCAGCGCTCGCAGGCATCAGTTCCTAGCCTTCGCAGGCATCAGTCCTCAGCGCTCACAGGCATCAATCCCCAGCGCTCGCAAGAATCAGTGCCCAGTGCTCGCAGGCATCAGTCTCTAGCCCTCGCAGGCATCAGTCCCCAGCTCTCACAGGCCTCAGTCCCCATTGTTCGCAGGCATCTGTGCCCAGCGTTCACAAACATCAGTGCCCAGCCCTCGCAGGCATCAACCCCAGCCCTCACAGGCATTAGTCAACATCCCCCGCAGGCATCAGTCCCCAGCCCCCTCAGGCATTGGTCCCCAGACCTAGCAGGTATCAGTGCCTGGTGCTCGCAGGCATCAGCCCCAGCGCCAACTGGAATGAGTCCCCAGCCCTCGCAGGCATGAGTCTCCAGCACTAGCAGGAATCAGTCCAGAGTGCTCGCAGGCATGAGTCTCCAGCACTCGCAGGCATCAGTCCAGAGAGATCGCAGGCATGAGTCTCCAGCACTCGCAGGCATCAGTCCAGAGTGCTCGCAGGCATGAGTTATAGTTTATGCTCAGAGACACAGTAGCTAGGATTCAGTCGGTATTAGTGTAAGTCTCTGCTGGTTTTTAGGGGTGGGGGCTGGTCAGACATATAATTCACAGATTTGGGGGAACTGGCTGAGCTGAGTGCAGATTTACCACATTTCCTGATTTCCGAAGTGCGAGATTTCCCAGCCCACAGATTGGTCTAACCGGTTTGAAGAGAGCAGATCAGTTTCCAGCAACAATACTAATAAAGGCGAGGAGGGCAACAGAGTTCAAAACCAGTTCAGTGACTCCTCGTCACCTCGTGCAATCGCAGAACAGCGCAGACTTTGGACTGCCGAGAGGAAAGAGTGACACCGCAACACGAGAGACTCCGGCCAGCCGTGTGTCTGTAGTGTGACTCCAGTCCTCAGATTATAGAATCTATCCAGTCCTCAGGTCATAGAACTCGGCCTCAGATCATAGAATCCAGGCGTCAGATCATAGAATCCAGGCCTCAGATTATAGAATCCAGGCCTCAGATCATAGAATCCAGGCCTCAGATTATAGAATCCAGTCCTCAGATCATAGAATCCATTCCTCAGATCATAGAATCCAGGCCTCAGATTATAGAATCCAGGCCTCAGATTATAGAATCCAGGCCTTAGATTATAGAATCCAGGCCTCAGATTATAGAATCCAGGCCTCAGATCATAGAATCCAGTCCTCAGATTATAGAATCCAGTCCTCAGATTATAGAATCCAGTCCTCAGATTATAGAGTCCAGTCCTCAGATTATAGAATCCAGTCCTCAGATCATAGAATCCAGTCCTCAGATCACAGAGTACTGTCCTCAGATTATAGAATCCAGTCCTCAGATTATAGACTTCAGTCCTCAGATTATAGAATCTTTCCTCAGATTATAGAATCCAGGCCTCAGATCATCGAATCCAGGCTCAGATTATAGAATCCAGTCCTCAGATTATAGAATCTAGCCTCAGATTATAGAATCCAGCCTCAGATTATAGAATCCAGTCCTCAGATTATAGAATCCAGGCCTCAGGTCATAGAATCCAGGCCTCAGATCATAGAATCCAGGCCTCAGATCATCAAATCCAGTCCTCAGATTATAAAATCCAGTCCTCAGATTATAGAGTCCAGTCCTCAGATTATAGAATCCAGGCCTCAGATTATAGAATCCAGTCCACAGATTATAGAATCCAGGCCTTAGATCATCGAATCCAGTCCTCAGATTATAAAATCCAGTCCTCAGATTATAGAATCCAGGCCTCAGATTATAGAATCCAGGCCTCAGATCATCGAATCCAGTCCTCAGATTATAAAATCCAGTCCTCAGATTATAGAGTCCAGTCCTCAGATTATAGAATCCAGGCCTCAGATTATAGAATCCAGTCCTCAGATTATAGAATTCAGGCCTCAGATTATAGAATCCAGTCCTCAGATCATAGAATCCAGTCCTCAGATCACAGAGTCCAGGCCTCAGATTATAGAATCCATCCTCAGATTATAGAATCCAGTCCTCAGATCACAGAGTCCAGGCCTCAAATCATAGAATCCAGTCCTCAGATTATAGAATCCAGCCTCAGATCATAGAATCCAGTCCTCAAATTATAGAATCCAGTCCTCAGATTATAGAATCCAGGCCTCAGATTATAGAATTCAGTCCTCAGATTATAGAATCCAGGCCTCAGATTATAGAATCCACCCAGTCCTCAGATCATAGAATCCAGTCCTCAGATCACAGAGTCCAGACCTCAGATTATAGAATCCAGTCCTCAGATCATAGAATCCAGTCCTCAGATCACAGAGTCCAGGCCTCAGATTATAGAATCCAGTCCTCAGATTATAAAATCCAGTCCTCAGATTATAGAGTCCAGTCCTCAGATTATAGAATCCAGGCCTCAGATTATAGAGTCCAGTCCTCAGATTATAGAATCCAGGCCTCAGATTATAGAATCCAGTCCACAGATTATAGAATCCAGGCCTTAGATCATCGAATCCAGTCCTCAGATTATAAAATCCAGTCCTCAGATTATAGAATCCAGGCCTCAGATTATAGAATCCAGGCCTCAGATCATCGAATCCAGTCCTCAGATTATAAAATCCAGTCCTCAGATTATAGAGTCCAGTCCTCAGATTATAGAATCCAGGCCTCAGATTATAGAATCCAGTCCTCAGATTATAGAATTCAGGCCTCAGATTATAGAATCCAGTCCTCAGATCATAGAATCCAGTCCTCAGATCACAGAGTCCAGGCCTCAGATTATAGAATCCATCCTCAGATTATAGAATCCAGTCCTCAGATCACAGAGTCCAGGCCTCAAATCATAGAATCCAGTCCTCAGATTATAGAATCCAGCCTCAGATCATAGAATCCAGTCCTCAAATTATAGAATCCAGTCCTCAGATTATAGAATCCAGGCCTCAGATTATAGAATTCAGTCCTCAGATTATAGAATCCAGGCCTCAGATTATAGAATCCACCCAGTCCTCAGATCATAGAATCCAGTCCTCAGATCACAGAGTCCAGACCTCAGATTATAGAATCCAGTCCTCAGATCATAGAATCCAGTCCTCAGATCACAGAGTCCAGGCCTCAGATTATAGAATCCAGGCCTCAGATCATAGAATCCAGGCCTCAGATCATAGAATCCAGGCCTCAGATTATAGAATCCAGTCCTCAGATCACAGAGTCCAGGCCTCAGATTATAGAATCCAGGCCTCAGATCATAGAATCCAGGCCTCAGATTATAGAATCCAGCCTCAGATTATAGAATCCAGGCCTCAGATTATAGAATCCAGTCCTCAGATCATAGAATCCAGTCCTCAGATCACAGAGTCCAGGCCTCAGATTATAGAATCCAGGCCTCAGATTATATAATTCAATCATCAGATTAGAGAACCCAGTCATCAGATTATAGAATCCAGGCCTCAGATTATATAATTCAATCATCAGATTAGAGAACCCAGTCATCAGATGATAGAATCCAGTCCTCATTTTATAGAATCCAGTCCTCAGATTATAGAATCCAGTCCTCAGATTATAGAATCCAGGCCTCCGATCATAGAATCCAGCCTCAGATTATAGAATCCAGTCCTCAGATTATAGAATCCAGTCCTCATTTTATAGAATCCAGTCCTCAGATTATAGAATCCAGGCCTCAGATTATAGAATCCAGGCCTCCGATCATAGAATCCAGTCCTCAGATTATCCAGTCCTCATATTTATAAAACAGCCCTCATCTATATATATAATAGACTAAGTGCCTCAACCTTCAAACAAGAAGAAGAAGTACTTTGCATGAGAAAATTTATGCATGCTCAAACACCAAGTTTAAGGCCTCTTTTCCACGGACTGTTGAGCTGTGTGCTCAGCAAGCAGTTACCAGGCAGCAGTGAGCAGATACCAGGCAGCAGCGAGCAGATACCAGGCAGCAACAAGCAGTTACCAGGCAGCAACAAGCAGTTACCAGGCAGCAGCAAGCAGTTACCAGGCAGCAGCAAGCAGTTACCAGGCAGCAGCGAGCAGATACCAGGCAGCAACAAGCAGTTACCAGGCAGCAGCAAGCAGTTACCAGGCAGCAGTGAGCAGATACCAGGCAGCAACAAGCAGTTACCAGGCAGCAGCAAGCAGTTACCAGGCAGCAGCAAGCAGTTACCAGGCAGCAGCGAGCAGTTACCAGGCAGCAGTGAGCAGTTATCATGCAGCAACAAGCAGTTACCAGGCAGCAGTGAGCAGTTACCAGGCAGCAACAAGCAGATACCAGGCAGCAACAAGCAGTTACCAGGCAGCAGCAAGCAGTTACCAGGCAGCAGCAAGCAGTTACCAGGCAGCAGCGAGCAGTTACCAGGCAGCAGTGAGCAGTTATCATGCAGCAACAAGCAGTTACCAGGCAGCAGTGAGCAGTTATCATGCAGCAACAAGCAGATACCAGGCAGCAGCAAGCAGTTACCAGGCAGCAGCAAGCAGTTACCAGGCAGCAACAAGCAGTTACCAGGCAGCAGCAAGCAGTTACCAGGCAGCAGCAAGCAGTTACCAGGCAGCAGCGAGCAGTTACCAGGCAGCAGTGAGCAGTTATCATGCAGCAACAAGCAGTTACCAGGCAGCAGTGAGCAGTTATCATGCAGCAACAAGCAGATACCAGGCAGCAGCAAGCAGATACCAGGCAGCAACAAGCAGTTACCAGGCAGCAACAAGCAGTTACCAGGCAGCAACAAGCAGTTACCAGGCAGCAACAAGCAGCAAGCAGTTACCAGGCAGCAGCAAGCAGTTACCAGGCAGCAGCAAGCAGTTACCAGGCAGCAGTGAGCAGTTACCAGGCAGCAGTGAGCAGTTGTGAGAGTTTGAGAGGCATTTCACTGCCTATTCACAGTCCATGGAAAAGAGGCCTTACCCTAGCAAGTCTGACATTGCAAATCTGGCCTAATTGGCTATTCATGAGGCAATGCTCATGCAAATGCATGCACAAACCAATACCACAAAGCAGTCACCCTGCTACATGCTACATTAGCACTATCCGGCTTAGTGCACACCAGAGCGGTTCGGCAGCGTTTTGCGATCCGCTTGCGGCTGCGGATACGCTTGGGTAATGTATTTCAATGGGCTGGTGCACACCAGAGCGGGAGGCGTTTTGCTGAAACGCATACTCCCGAGGTGAGGCATTTTTTGGATTGCCGAGGCGTTTCTGCCTCCAATGTAAAGTATAGGAAAAACGCAAACCGCTCTGAAAAACGGCAGTTCAGAGCGGTTTTGCAGGCGTTTTTGTTACAGTAGCTGTTCAGTAACAGCTTTACTGTAACAATATATGAAATCTACTACACCAAAAACGCTTTACAAAACCGCAAAATGCTAGGTGAAATGCTACAGAAAAATAAGAAAAAGCGTTTCAAAATCTGCTAGCATTTTGCGGATCTGCTATCAGTTTTTGGTGTGCTCCAGGCCTCCAGGAGCGCCACGGGGAGGATTCCCAATGCCCCCTTTTTATACAACTGGGGGGACCGCAGGGTCCCAGGCTCTCTCACTGCCTGGAAACCACAGCGGCACCCCGGAGGGGGAGGCTGGGTGGCGCGGACGACCCCCCCCCAAGTGTGGCCAGCGCCGGGGAGAGCCGTCTGCACCCACCTCCCAATTTTAAAAACAGGCACTTACCTTAAAGTCCATTGCATTCTGCTAGATGCGCATTAATTTGGGGGCACCACATGAGAAAGGAGAGAAGCATGGGTCACCCCAAGCTTTAGAGCTCAGGGCTGGCTCACATACAGCACTCCAGGGGGGGGGGTGGAGGACAGGCGCACTCACTCCAGGGCTCACACCACCAGAGCAAGCCATCCACCACCTGCCTCCAAAGGATACAAACTGCACAAAATGCTTTCCATGAGAAAATTAATGCGCATGTAGCAGAACGCAATGGACGTTAAGGTAAGTGGCTGTTTTTAATATTAGGAGGTGGGTGCGGACGGCTCTCCCTGGCGCTGGCCACACTTGGGGGGGGGGGCGGCTGCGCCACCTAGCCTCCCCCTCCGGGGTGCCGCTGTGGTTCCCAGGCAGTGAGAGAGTCTGGGACCCCGCGATCCCCCCGGTTGTATAGAAAGGGGGGCATTGGGAATCCTCCCCGTGGCGCTCCTGGATAGTGCTAATGTAGCATGAACTTATTCCCACAGGGCGATCGCTTTGCGGTATTGGTTTTTGGACCCTGCATAGTTTGGCATGCGAATTCAAATGCATATTTGCATGAGCATTGCCTCCTGAATAGCCAATTAGGCCGGATTTGCAAAGCCAGACTTGCTAGGGTTAAACTTGGTGTTTGAGCACGCATACATTTTCTCATGGAAAGCCTACTTCTTCTTGCTTCAAGGTTGAGGCGCGTACTCTATTAGATAGATAGATGCGGCGTATGCTACGACGCGAGTCGGCTAGTTTTATATAATACAGTCCTCAGATTAAAAAATTCAGAATTCACCAGTAATGCCAGGATTCACCAGTAAAACCAGGATTCACCAGTAAAACCAGGATTCACCAGTAATACCAGGATTCACCAGTAACACCAGGATTCACCAGTAATACCAGGATTCACCAGTAACACCAGGATTCACCAGTAATACCAGGATTCACCAGTAATGCCAGGATTCACCAGTAATACCAGGATTCACCTGTAACACCAGGATTCACCAGTAACACCAGGATTCACCAGTAATACCAGGATTCACCAGTAACACCAGGATTCACCAGTAATACCAGGATTCACCACTAACGCCAGGATTCACCAGTAACACCAGGATTCACCAGTAATACCAGGATTCACCAGTAACACCAGGATTCACCAGTAATACCAGGATTCACCACTAACGCCAGGATTCACCAGTAACACCAGGATTCACCAGTAATACCAGGATTCACCAGTGATACCAGGATTCACCAGTAATACCAGGATTCCCCAATAACACCAGGATTCACCAGTAATGCCAGGATTCACCAGTGATACCAGGATTCACCGGTAACACCAGGATTCAGCAGTAATACCAGGATTCATCAGTAACGCCAGGATTCACCAGTAACACCAGGATTCACCAGTAATACCAGGATTCACCAGTGATACCAGGATTCACCACTCACCAGTGATACCAGGATTCACCAGTGATACCAGGATTCACCAGTAATACCAGGATTCACCAGTAATGCCAGGATTCACCAGTAACACCAGGATTCACCAGTAATACCAGGATTCACCAGTGATACCAGGATTCACCACTCACCAGTGATACCAGGATTCACCAGTAATGTCAGGATTCACCAGTAATGCCAGAATTTACCAGTGATACCAGGATTCACCAGTAACACCAGGATTCGTGATGTGATAAGAGGATAAAGGATACCGGGCACCAGCTGCTTTGCAAGGCTAATTTATTTCATCCCACCAAGACAGACACCAAAATTCAGGCAGTAGGTCTAACAGCCGTTTCGCAAGCTGACAATGCTTGCTTCCTCAGAGACCCCTCAGAGGTCTCTGAGGAAGCAAGCATTGTCAGCTTGCGAAACGGCTGTTAGACCTACTGCCTGAATTTTGGTGTCTGTCTTGGTGGGATGAAATAAATTAGCCTTGCAAAGCAGCTGGTGCCCGGTATCCTTTATCCTCTTATCACATCACAATTGTTGTCTTTCAACCGGAGGCACAGGGAGCAAGTGTTGAGGACCCCCCAGAAGGCTGCCTGTTGTTACATTTGGTGCCGATCTTCCTTTCATTCCTCTATCATTGAGTAACACCAGGATTCACCAGTAATACCAGGATTCACCAGTGATACCAGGATTCACCACTCACCAGTGATACCAGGATTTATCAGTAATGCCAGGATTCACCAGTAACACCAGGATTCCCCAGTAATGCCAGGATTCACCAGTATAATCAGGATTCACACCAGTAATGCCAGGATTCACCAGTGATACCAGGATTCACCAGTGATACCAGGATTCACCAGTAATGCCAGGATTCACGCAGTAATATCAGGATTCACCAGTAATGCCAGGATTTACCAGTGATACCAGGATTCACCAGTAACACCAGGATTCACCAGTAACACCAGGATTCACCAGTAATACCAGGATTCACCAGTGATACCAGGATTCACCAGTAATACCAGGATTCACCAGTGATACCAAGATTCACCACTCACCAGTGATACCAGGATTCACCAGTGATACCAGGATTCACCAGTAACACCAGGATTCACCAGTAATACCAGGATTCACCAGTGATACCAGGATTCACCAGTGATACCAGGATTCACCAGTGATACCAGGATTCACCAGTAACACCAGGATTCACCAGTAATACCAGGATTCACCAGTGATACCAGGATTCACCAGTGATGCCAGGATTCACCAGCAAGTGGCGCTGCAGTGAAAACACGTGTACACTGTATTGGCCTGTCTGGAGAACGGACAGCTGAACTGAGTCACTATAGCACGGTGACGGTCATCAGCCGGGAGGGGATTACCATAAAACTTCACATCCTACTAAATGTTTGAATTAAGAAAACAATATTTTTATACGTTTGGCAGAAAAGGAACATTTATTTTTAGAAATAGATTTTTTTGCCACTGTGCAGGAAACAAGTTTTATGTTTGACAACAGCTGGTAAAACAGAATATTAACAATACGGCATTATCTTTGGGTACGCCGTGTTTCTGGCCGGCCGCCATCATTGTCTGCGATAATCTCTATTGTGACCTCTGACCCCTACAGCAGTTCGGACAAGGATACGTCTGATCGACTCGCTGCCTGTCTCAGGACAGCAGAAATATTCAGAGTATGAGGGACATTTATTGATGTCAGGAAATGGCATGCAAAGCTCGGCACCTTACATGTAAGTGTAAAATCTGAATGCGATAGTGAAGCGAAGTGTGATGCCTATGGAGAGAGAAAGCTCTAGACCTCATGCAGCCTTCTCATGCCTCTCATTCCAGCGCTGTCACCCCGTTGTATGTTATTAACACCAAGCAGAGAGGAACTATAGCTGCACTACTGGCAACAAAGAGTTTATCTCTTTCAGAACAGGAAGTAGATGGGTGTGGCCAGGTGGCGGCTCTGTGTTGTGGAGGAATCTCCCCCCTGCTTGCAGCAGGGATCTACAGGAAGTAGCTTGGGCACCAGCTAAGCAGGTACTTTAAATACATTTATGGAAACAACAAGTACAGACGTTCAGTGCACAAACCTTGATGCATTGGTAATTCATTCACATGTACTGTAATATGTCAGTTGCACCCTTTGAGAAGAGCTGGCGAGGGTACTGCTCTCTCCCTATTGTGTCTTGTGGAAAATGCTGCGAAGGCACGGAGAATGTGTGCATAAAAAAGGGTGCCAGGAAAAAAGGGCCCAGCTAAATAACGAAATCTCAATAATGATAAACATTGTAAACGAAATTGGTTAACGATAAATACAGTTAGATAAAAGACAGTAGTTGACAACGAAAACATGTTAACATTAAAAATCGTTACGTAATTCAACAAAACAGCTTAACCCAACCCTACTCTCACACGGAACCCTCCCCTGGTGGTGCCTAAAACTAACCACTCCCCTGGTGGTGTTTAACCCCCCCCCCCCTGGTGTTACCTAACCCTAACCCCCCCCCCCCCCTCATGGTGCATAACCCTTACCACCTACCCCCCCCCCCCCCTGTGGTGCATAACCCTTACCACCCCCCCCCCCTGTGGTGCATAACCCTTACCACCTACCCCCCCCCCCCCCCGGTGTTGCCTAACCGCCCCCTGGTGGTGCCTAACCCTAACCACTCCCCCTGCAGAAACACCCTTTTACACCTAGAAACGATAATATCTTTGATAACATAAAGTCTGTTCATACAAATGAAATAATATAACAAAAACTATAATGTTGCAAGCTTCTAAAATGATACCATACTTCAAAAACTTTAATGTTCTAATGTTGTTAACGATATTTATTGGGCGCCCTTTTTTCTGCTTTTTTCGCTAGTCTATGGCGGCGCCATTTTCATCCACTAGCTGTCGGCGCCCTTTTTTCCTGCTTCCCGGAGAATAATTTAGACTTGAAAAAGTTTGCATCTGATTTGTATTCAAGGTGAGTATTTAACTCCCTGGGGGGCGCTGCACAGCTCTATTGGTTTCATTTCAGTTGCAGCCTGTTTAGGAGCGCTGACAATCTTTTCCCTGTTCTTTAGAAGTAGGGAGGCTGGCTGGCATCCTTATAGAGATCCTTTTCATAGAGTGGAATAAGGAACTACTGAGAATCCCCCTTGAAGAGATGGACTAGTCCAAAACCTGTCAGATGTGTCAGAGTTTTTCGGCTTACAGTAAGCGACAGCAACATAGAAGAAAAAAAACAGTCTTCCTTTAATTCTTACAAATGCCTCTGCTCAGCCCGACTCAGCAGAGAGACAGTCCTGAGATCAGACACCCTCTCAGGCACTCAGTTATCGGTAGGGAGCCACCATCTTAGGTTCTTGGGTGATTCTTGGCTTCATGTACTCTGAGGAAGTTGGCCAATGGCCACGAAACACGTCAGGGTGTTACCACTGAACACAGGATGTTTCTCTGGCTACTCAACCCTTTTATATTTAAACTTACCTTTGGAGAATGACCCTTTATGGGTTTATTATTGATAACACATCCAGTATATTTTCCATCCCAGCCGTATAGTCTTGTTTTCATTCTTCTACTCGGGATTATGTATGATGTGCAAACATGTTTTATGGGCTGACCTGCTGGAGGATTGCTCTTAAAGTATTCTATAAACTTTATATCTTTTTATTACACTCATTGTTTTGTGTCGTATAAATACTTGTGTATGGCCGCATTATGTTTCCGCTGAGTCTCTGGAGGGAAAAGCAGACAGCTGAGAGTTGGAGATGATATATGGCGTTAGATAAGGTACTCAGGTAGATAGAGGGGATACGTTAGATGAGTAAAGGTGGCCATACATTAGAACTATTATGGGCAGATTCGACCAAGAGACAAATTTATCTCTAATCAAATCTGCCCATACACTAAAGGCCGATTCCCGTCCGATTTCAGCATGCAATCATCAGGGAATCGGCTGAGCCGCCGCGTCCGCCCCGCCGCAATGTGTAAATGTATGTTGTGTAGTGCATTTATACATTGCCTGTCCTGTAGCAGCGTCCGCACGGTGTCCGTCCATTTGCCGGTAAGCTGCATACACGCTAGCGGCGCTTAGTGTCTGACGTCAGACGCTGTGCACTGCTGGCGTGTATGCGGAATCCGGCGAGATGGACGGAAACCACGTGGAGGACGACACCAGACAGATAATGTATAAATGCACACACACTGCATACATTTATACATTGCGGCGGCGGCAGCGGCGGGGGTTTCGTCGTCTCGGCGCTCGTTCACAATTCGTCCGCCGTACCGCCGCACACCCGACCAACCAACTTCAACCTGAAATTTTCCAGCATGCGCGATCGACCGTGCGGCCAATTTCTGTCCCGAAATTGGTCGCTTTGTCGGTCGGGCATGCACTTAGCAGCACCAATTTTCATTCAATTTGAATATAATAATCGAATTGGATGGTTGATTGGTTGGTTGGTCGGCTAATGTATGGCCCCCTTAAGGGGGTATTGGCTAGAGAGGAGAGAGGGTATATAGTGATGATATGTTGGGAACAGGAAGGGGAAGGGCGTGGCTCTGTGGATCAGGACATGTTGGAGCATTGTGTCTGGTGGTCAGGGTGGGAAGAAGATGGGCAGGATTGGGTTGGGCGGATGTAGCGGAGTAGGGTGAAGACAGAGGACCTATTGACCGAGCTGAACAGAGTGTGGGGTAGATGAGATGGGAGGATTGTCTGATTTTTGTCTTTACATTAGTTGGTTTTGTTGTTGGTGAAGAAAATAAGCATTGTTAAAGAGGAGCTGTCAGCCATACTATCTCAGAAAAACAACAACACATATACTGTAAAAGTAGATAAATACTTGCTCTACTTACATAACATATGTATTGCACTGTCCACGTTTTGATTTTAGTGATTTTTCCACAGTAAAAAAAAGAGAAAATCCTTCTTAGTATTTCCCATTTTAACTGTGGCTGTTTTGAAGCCAATGCTGATGTCATTTCCTCCCTTACTCTCCTCTGCCTGATTTGCCCGCCCTCCACTATAGAACGTGCATTATCTCAGTATGATAAATATTGGCCAATCAGAGAGGAACAGAGGTGTGGGAGGGGAAAACAGGAGGGAAAGAGGCTTCAGCCAATCAGGCTGCATTAGTTAAGTCTGAGAGGGAAGTACAGAAGCAAAAAAAAAGGACAACCCAGCATGCCCTGCAAAGTCCTTTTTGTGTACCAAATTTTCTGTGTACCAAATATGAGTCAGGTAAACTGGGGAATGATCATTTATCAACAAGAAAAGTAATAGTGATTTTAACTTTTGGATTGCCTGGTTAGCATCCTTATTACTTGTTTACCAGATAAAAATAAAGAATTGATTTTTTATTTTATGCCCGACAGTTACTCTTTAACAAATTTCCAACATTGTACTAACTAACTACTGAGTGTTAGATTAGGATGTGCTTCTGCCCATTAATCCATTCATTCTACCATGACACCCAAGAGAAATGCAATCCAAGGGCGTGGCAATAGCTATAGCAGCCAGAGCAGCTGCTATGGGGCTCTAGAACAAAAGGGGGCCCTGGTGGTACTTGATGTGTTTACTATTAACGTTCACGTGTTTCCCCACCCACTGACTACGTCTCAGTGTCCCTGGACTACAGTGTATGCAGTATAGATTGCAGGAGAATGTAAATTGCCCCATAAGCTCACATCCATAGGGTAGGGGTAGGTGGCATTACTCAAGACTGCCTACATCTAATGGCCCCATGTTTTGCTATGGCGTGCCATAGTCTCTAGCTACACTACTGATACAATCTCGTATAGACCCATATGGGCCAAACCTCAATGCCAAGAAGCTGCTGCTAAAGCTAATACAATTTTAGGATGCATTAAAAGGGAAATGCTAGCATAATATTGCCCCTGTTTAACTCTCTAGTAAGGCCACATCTGGAATATGCAATTCAGTTCTGGGCACCACATTACAGGAAAGATATTGCAGTTTTAGGGCAGGTGCAGAGACGAGCAACAAAATTGATACGTGGGATGGAAGGTCTCGCTTACCAAGAAAGGTTAGATAAACTGGGTTTATTTAGTCTAGAGAAAAGACGCCTTAGAGGGGATCTAATTAACATGTATAAATACATCAGAGGGCAATATAATAGCTTGGCGGATGAGCTTTTTGTCCCTAGGCCTTCTCAAAGGACTAGAGGACATGATCTGCGCATGGAGGAAAAACGTTTTAACCATTTATTTAGGAAAGGGTTCTTTACAGTAAGAGTGATTAAGATGTGGAATGCATTGCCACAGGAAGTCGTTATGGCAAACTCTATACCTGCATTTAAAGGGGGCTTAGATGCTTTCCTTGCGTTGAAAGACATCCATGGCTACAATTACTAGGTTATGCCTAATGATGTTGATCCAGGGATTTTATCTGATTGCCATCTGGAGTCGGGAAGGAATTTTTCCCTTTAGGGGCTAATTGGACCATGCCTTGTAAGGGTTTTTCGCCTTCCTCTGGAGCAACAGGGATATGTGAGGGAGCAGGCTGGTGTTGTACTTTATACTGGTTGAACTCGATGGACGTATGTCTTTTTGTAACCCCAGAAACTATGTAACTATGTAAAGTGTACTGCAACTGCAGTCAAAACTATCCTTGGTTAAAATTCAGAACATGATAGTGTCAGTGGCCTAGCCTCCCCGGATATTCAACCACCCTAACCCTGAATAACCAAATAACCACACGGACAGCAGCTGGATTTAATAGGCCAGAGCAGCCCGTTTATTTAACAATATTAACTAAAACAGATAACTTCAGAGAGCTGAGGTAAGGGGTCCATATATACACCATCTGTAGAAATCCAGGATAACTGGCAAGCAGCCTGTAACCGGCCCCCGCCGCGGTCACCGGCTCAGGGACAGCTGCTTGCCCACCGAGACACTCTCACTTGTTGTTAATCACCACAGGTAGATTTGCACCTGAGGCAAATCACCCCATAATCGATCACTTTTTGGAGCCCTTACCCCTCCGGCTGCAATGACGAAGAGTCCATCTAGGAACAAAACCTGTAAGAAAACATATGAAGACAACAAACCAAAATAAGGGAGGGAGGGAGGGAGCTTCCTCTCCTAGAGCCTGACTGGCAAACTCCGCCCCCCCGCCTCCTATCCAAACCTCACACCACTCCCCGTAGCCACCCCCCTTGATCCATTAACCCTGTCCTTCCTCTGCAGGCCACACTATCATGTGTGGCCTTCCAGACTCCGCTTTCCTACGCTTCCAGGCCTGTTCTTGATAGTGTCAGTGGCCTAGCCTCCCCGGATATTCAACCACCCTAACCCTGAATAACCAAATAACCACACGGACAGCAGCTGGATTTAATAGGCCAGAGCAGCCCGTTTATTTAACAATATTAACTAAAACAGATAACTTCAGAGAGCTGAGGTAAGGGGTCCATATATACACCATCTGTAGAAATCCAGGATAACTGGCAAGCAGCCTGTAACCGGCCCCCGCCGCGGTCACCGGCTCAGGGACAGCTGCTTGCCCACCGAGACACTCTCACTTGTTGTTAATCACCACAGGTAGATTTGCACCTGAGGCAAATCACCCCATAATCGATCACTTTTTGGAGCCCTTACCCCTCCACTACGAACTGGCGTGACCCCTCATGCCAGAGAGGCCCACACCCTCAGCGCCCTCTGAATACCCTCCTCTATCCCCAACGCCCACAAATCCGTCCCTATATCATTCAAATGAACTCCATCCCTACTAAGTAGCAAATGTAGCTCACTCTCTAACTCGATGTGCCTGACCGCCACTCCCCCGTTCTGACTCACAAACTTTGCCACCTCCTTGTTTAACTTGACTCTTGCTCTATTGACTTTCTGCACTGATCTAGCCCCCCTCCAAGAGGATCTGGCGATCACATCAGACCACACTAAAACCGTGGCCGGAAACTCCCGTCTAAGTCTAAGGACGTCAAACTTTATATCCCGTATAATGCACTTGGTTGATTTTTTTGCCACATCATTCCCACCTACGTGCAATACCAACACATCAGGTGCCCTATCCCATTGGGCATACTTCCTAATTTCGGGCAAAACCCTAGCCCACAACATGCCAGGAAAACCCAGCCACCGGACCCGGACCTCCTGCCTCGGGAATCCCAGTTGGCGCCCCTCCGGGCGGACCGCAGCTCTTCGCGCCCCTCTAGAGACATAAGAATGTCCGAATATCCACACCAGAGCTGGTTGACCTGCAAGACAAGAAAAACAAAACAACAAAAGGGAGAACCGGAACCAGAGAAAACTGGTCTCCATTAACATAGCTATCCTACATCAAATGCATTCTAACATAAGACCTGTATCTCATGGAATCCCAACGTCCTATCCTTTTTACCACTTCCTCACTAAGCCCCCAACGCGACGCCTCAGTTGCTGCCCCAATACGAAACGAGTGGGGGGCAAATTCGCTGGGAGAAAACCCGGCCTTAACCAAGCACTTACGCAAAATTGCAGAAAACTGAAAACGGGTAAGCGGCAACCCATCCTCGTGGGCTAGAAATACTTGGGAAGAGGCTGGCCTAAGAGGCAGAAAACGTAAGACGTTTTCCCTGGGGCAAAGTAAACCCCCGACTTTGAAAAGCGTAACCACCTTACCCCTACCGAACCGATCTGTTTTAGATTTCCTCAATACTATGGAAACCGATTCGTCCTGCACTGATACATCCTCAGCGAGAATGCCCCCCACCCGAACTTTTGAACCGCTGACCAGCTCGCCCACCCGAAAGGCCCCAAAGAATGCTAACACGAATGCTGTGCTGAAAAGCACCACCTCCTGTTGGCAATAGCAGACCCCCTGCAGCGCCGCCACCAATTTTCCCAGTATCTCAAACGAAACTGGGCGCCTGGAATCCCTCCTTATCAAACCGGCCCTGAAGCCCTTCATGGCCTGCATCACCCTAAAGTCCTTCGTGACATCTCTTTGATTCCTATATTTAAACATGAATGCCAATGCCGCCAATTTTTTAGCCATGGCCGCCGCTGATGTGCCCTCCGCGAAATTCTTTCCTACTAAGTATAGGAGCAGACACGAGCGATCTTCATCAGATGTACAATCGCCCACCTGAGCCACCAGAACGTCCCACGCCTTCCACACTGGCGCGTACGCTGCCCATGACGACTCCGACAATGATCTCTGAATCAGCAAGGAAATCATTTGAAAGGAATCGTCCACATCATTCCTGGACAAGGAACCCCACTCTCTTCCGCTGTAGGAGCCGCCGCCCGAAACCTGTCCCACTGGAATCGAGAGAGGGCATCAGCAATGATGTTGTCAACCCCAGGCAAATGCACTGCAAAAATACAAATATTGAACTGCAAGCACAATAGGACCAACTGCCTCATTGCTCGAATCACTGGCGGTGAGGAAGCCGAAAATTTGTTTACAGCTAATACCACACCCATGTTGTCACAATTGAAACGTATGCGCTTGTTAGCCAAGCGCCGTCCCCATAGTTGAAGCGCCACAACGATGGGGAACAGTTCCAATAACACCATGTTGGACGTAAAGCCAGCCTGCACCCATGACTGGTCCCAAGGGGCCGCGCACCACTCACCTGCCATGAATACTCCAAAACCATGGGCACCGGAGGCATCAGTAAATAACTCAATCTCAAAGTTACTCACCTCCTCCTCCATCCAGAAGGCTCTACCGTTAAAGTCTTGCAAAAAGCTGAGCCACACTTTCAAGTCATCCCTCATATCCGCCGTCAACCGAATACGATGATGAGGGGAAACCGCACCAGCCGTCGCGTTTGCCAAGCGTCTGCAGAAGATGCGACCCATTGGCATGATCCTACAGGCGAAATTCAATTTGCCCAGCAGGGATTGGAGGTCCCGCAATGTAGTTTTTCGTCTACCTGCCATTACCTGGATAGTAAGCCGAAGGTCACTGACCTTGTCTATTGGAAGGCTGCATTCCATGGTATCCGTATTGATTTGGATCCCCAGAAACTTTAATGACGTGGAAGGACCCTCCGTCTTGGAAAGGGCGAGAGGAATCCCAAAATCACTGCAAACCTGATACATCGTATCTAACGCAGAATAACAATCAGCTGAGCCAGCCGCACCCATGAACAAAAAATCGTCCAGGTAATGTATAACCGAGCGGACCCCGGAAACTTCTTTCACCGCCCACTCCACAAAACAGCTGAACTTTTCAAAAAATGCACATGAGATAGAACAACCCATGGGAAGGCATAGGTCGACAAAATACTTCTCCTGCCAGTAAATACCCAATAACCTAAAACTAGCAGGGTGCACTGGTAACAATCTAAAAGCTGACTCAATGTCAGTTTTGGCTAAGAGGGAACCACGCCCCAACCTTCTAACCCATCTGAGCGCAACGTCGAATGACGTGTATACCACAGATATGTCTTGCTCCACCAAACCGTCATTGACAGACGACCCTTTCGGAAAAGACAGGTGATGAATAAGGCGGAAGGACCCTGGTTCCTTCTTAGGGATAACACCCAGGGGAGAGACTATCAAGCCATCTATCGGGCAAACATCAAAAGGACCCGCCACCCGTTCCGAATTGATTTCCTTCCCTAGTTTTTCTGACACAACCTCAGGCAGTGCACACGCCGATTTTAAATTGCGATGGGGCCCATCACCCCGCGATGCACATTGGCTGGGAATAACGAAACCGTCCGTGAAACCCAGCCGCAAGAAATTAGCATCTTCCGTACGCGGGTACTTACATAGAAACGGTTCCATCCTTAGAATTTTCACCGGCGTCCTCCCTCTTGTTGCCAGCCTCCGAAGTCCTTCCTCGTTTCTGTTTGTAGCACCTGGACACCGGGTGTGACCCTCCGCAGCCCGAGCACTCGTGCTTGAACCGGCAGGATGAGCCGAACTTACATGTGGCGTCATTGAACTGCCAGCACAGCCCTTTTGTCCTGCTGACTGATTTCCCCGAGGAACCTGCACTTTCTTGGCCCCGAAAGGACTGCTGCCCGGAAGATGGGATCATCAGGCTCATCCACAATTCGATATCCTTGTGGTTCCAGCACACCGAAGGGCGAACTGCCTTCCTCTGCCTGAATGCCTCATCATATCTCAGCCAGGCGTCCCCCCCATATCTCCTATACGCCTCACCTATAGCATTCTGATAACAAAACAGGGCAGAACAACACTCCGGGTTCTTCTCCCCAATAACGCATGCCATGATCTCAAAAGCCTGCAGCCAGTTCTGAAAAGTGCGCGGAATCAAACGATACCTGCGCCTTTCCTCCTCCTCTTTTTTGGATTCGGTAGATTTTACCTTATCCAAGTTAAATTTGGCCAGGTGTAAAAGGGAGAAAATTTCAACAAACTCCCCCTTCCCAATTTTTTCGCGTACCTCTGCCTTTAAATGGACACCTAAGGGACCGCTGAGGCAAACATACATTTCTGCTTTTGACGCATCGGCCAACCTTATAACCTCAGCCTCACTTGTCTTCTCCGTTTCCACTTCGCCCTCGCTGGTCTGTACCGCAACCTCAGAGCTCCCTGCCTCAACCAGAGGCAACGTCACCCTGGCCTGCTGTGTTGCGGTCTCCCCCCCAACCCCCTGAGAACTCACCATACCCGTCTGTTGCCTAGGCACTCCGACTATTGCCCCGCCAGGGCTGGCGGACTGCCACTCGGGCAACTGGCAAACCACCGGCGCTTGCGCCTGCAATGGGCCCGTCCAGACCCCCGCAGGTGTAACCTGAACCGCTGGTGCCCCCCCCAACAGGGACCTCATGCCTGCTAAGAATGATTCCAGCGCCGGGAGAATTACGGCCTGCGCACTGCCCGGCACCACCCCCGTGGCCTGCGCCCTCCCCGCTTGCCATCCCATACCCCCACTATCCGGCATACTATTAAAGACATAGCTGGCATTAGCCTCACCTGGTGGCGCAGGGGGGGCGCCCTGCCCGACCGCTTGTCCGGCTCCTGCTGGGATTCCTGGTGCTCCCCTTGTCGCTGCTGCCATGCTGCTGCCTCCACCCGCGTCACCAACTTGCTGTCCGATCCCCTGCCCTCCCTGGCTGGAGGGGGGTGCCACATTCTGTGCCTGGCTGCTCCCAGAGCTGCTCCCAGCCACCACGTCATGGCTCCTGCTTCTGGTGGCCGGAGCGTCCCGCTGGGGTGAACTGCGGGCCACTGCCCCGCTCTGCGATGAGGCGGCGCCCGTGCGGCTGGAGCTGTCGCCTTTCTTCTTCCTGGCCGCATGCGAGGCCTGCTGCGTAGCGGCCGCTGCTCCCGCCTTCTCCGCTGCCTTCCCCCGCCTGCCGCCGCTCGATCCTCCGCTTTTTCCTTTGGGATTCCCCTTGGCCGAAACCCCCGTGGAGTGCCTTTTCGCCGGGGGCGCCTGGGGATCCCGCGCTGGACTCCCGCTTCTCCTCTGCGACCCTCCGGTCGGCTCAGGGCTGAGGCGATTGGGCGGCCTGGATGTTCTCCGCCCGAGATCCTCCTGCTGCCCGCTAGGGCCAGCTGACATGGCGGCGATCTGCCCGGCTACCCAGTCTGGTCCCCTGGAAGCCGCCTCCTCTCTAATCCGGGTCACCAAGGCCTCAATCCCCTCCATGCTGCAGGCAACAGGGTGCGTCCAGCCAGCTTCCTCTCCTAGAGCCTGACTGGCAAACTCCGCCCCCCCGCCTCCTATCCAAACCTCACACCACTCCCCGTAGCCACCCCCCTTGATCCATTAACCCTGTCCTTCCTCTGCAGGCCACACTATCATGTGTGGCCTTCCAGACTCCGCTTTCCTACGCTTCCAGGCCTGTTCTTTACTGGAGATCTGTTAAAACCCAAATATAGTGGTTGCAAAGCTTTCCAAGAGTCCACATTAAGTCTTTGCATAAAAAGCAATAAAACAGCCCCTGACTATATATATATACCGTGTTTGTAAAAAATGCAGAGAAAGGGCCTGATTCACAAAGCGGTGCTAACAGTTAGCACCCTGGTGAAAAGCCCTTTATCATGCCTAAACTCAGTTTAGGCATGATAAGTTTAGGCATGATAAGTTTAGGTGTGATAAGTTTAGGTGTGATAAATTTAGGCATGATAAGTTTAGGTGTGATAAGTTTAAGCTCCAACTGGGTTAGCACCGCAGTGCAAAGCTGATCAAAAGTTTTGCGCTAGCAAAATCTGGTGCATTTCGCATAGAGTTTAATGGCGCTGCTTTGCGTGCAGAACTTTGCACGCTATCTACACTTATCTAAACTTAGCATGCCTAAACTTATCACACCTAAACTTATCACACCTAAACTTATCACGCCTAAACTTATCATGCCTAAACTTATCACCCCTAAACTTATCACACCTAAACTGGCTTTTCACCGGCGTGGTGCAATGGTTATCACACCTAGGGCTCGATTCACAAAGCGGTGCTAACCCAGTTAGAGACTTTGGGCTCGATTCACAAAGCGGTGATAACCCAGTTATCACGCCTAAAAGACTTTAGGCGTGATGACCTTTTCACCACTGAGTTATCACCGATTTTTCCTGCTCTTCGCGCGAAGTTACCGCGCGTTCGCGCGTATTCGCGCGAGTTTCTTCTTATCATGCCTAAAGTGACTTTAGGCGTGATAAGGGCCTTTTCACCACGGTGCTAACACTTTGCACCGCTTGGTGAATCGAGCCCCTTAGGCATGATAACCATTTTTATCATGCCTAAACTCAGTTTAGGCATGATAAGTTTAGGCATGATAAGTTTAGGCATGATAAGTTTAGGTGTGATAAGTTTAGGCATGCTAAGTTTAGATAAGTTTATTACGCGTGCAAAGTCCCGCACGCAAAGCAGCGCCATTAAACTCTATGCAAAGTGCACCAGACTTTGCTAGCGCAAAACTTTTGATCAGCTGTGCACTGCGGTGCTAACCCAGTTGGTGCTTAAACTTATCACGCCTAAAAACTTATCACACCTAAACTTATCATGCCTAAACTTATCACACCTAAACTTATCACACCTAAACTTATCATGCCTAAACAGAGTTTAGGCGTGATAAAGGACTTTTCACCACGGTGCTAACTGTTAGCACCGCTTTGTGAATCAGGCCCCTAAAGTCTCTAACTGGGTTAGCACCGCTTTGTGAATCGAGCCCCTTGTGTTTTATATGACGAATGCAGGGAATCTCCAATTTATGAACGCCCCCCGATATGAACCGCTGTGACGTCGGGGGCTCCCTGGCTGCATTGGGCTCGATTCACAAAGCGGTGCTAACCCAGTTAGCATGCCTAAAAGACTTTAGGCATGATAACCATTGCACCATGCTGGTGAAAAGCCAGTTTAGGCGTGATAAGTTTAGGTGTGATATGTTTAGGCATGCTAAGTTTAGATAAGTTTAGATCGCTTGCAAAGTCCCGCACGCAAAGCAGCACCATTAAACTTTATACAAAGTGCACCAGTCTTTGCTAGAGTAAAACTTTTGATCAGCTGTGCACTGCGGTGCTAACGCAGTTGGCGCTTAAACTTAGCATGCCTAAACTTATCACACCTAAACTTATCATGCCTAAACTTATCACACCTAAACTTATCACACCTAAACTTATCATGCCTAAACTGAGTTTAGGCATGATAAAGGGCTTTTCACCAGCGTGCTAACTGTTAGCACTGCTTTGTGAATCAGGCCCTTTATGTCCCCCCCTGTGTCTCCTGCTCTCCCGTGTAGCCTGCTCTGCCCCTCGTGTGTATGTAGGAGAAGCAGCAGCAGCGTATGTCACCTCATCAGTGGCTCCAGCAGGGAACACAGACCTCTCCTCTCCTGCACGGCTCCCCTAGTGACGGCTTCTAATGATCGCATCATCAGAAGAGGCTGGGACCAGGGGAGCCAGACAGAAGAGGCCTGCTCTGCCCCTCGTGTGTATGTAGGAGAAGCAGCAGCATATGTCACCTTATCAATGGCTCCAGCAGGGAACACAGAGCTCTCCTCTCCTGCACGGCTCCCCTAGTGATGGCTTCTAATGATCGCATCATCAGCAGAGGCTGGGACTAGGGGAGCTGTGCAGGAGAGGAGAGGTCTGTGTTCCCTGCTGGAGCCATTGATGAGGTGAGATATGCTGCTCTGTCTCCTATTTACACACACATATTGTATTTAACCCTTTAAAGGCCGCATCATGCCAATTGGCGTGAACGCGGCGGCTCCCCCAGGACTGCCTGACGGCAATTGGGTGAAGTCCCGGGTTTTGCAGGGGATCGCGCGTGATGCACATTCATCTCCGCTTCAATGCCGGAGCTCCGCTCCTTCATCAGTCTCCCAGCGGCGACTGCCGCTAGGAGACGTCTATTTACACTGTACAGTGCTGCAATCTATGGCAGTGCTGTACTAGGGACAGTCGTGTCACTCGGCTGTCCCCTGGGGAGGCACAGGAGTGATCGGCTGTCATAGGCTGATGCCTATAACAGCCAATCGCAGTGATTGGCTGGCGGGGATAGGGAGAGAAAAAAATAGTAAAATTTAATCAAAATACAACCACAAATAGAAAGCTCTGTTGGTGGGCAGAAAAGGGAGGGGGGATCTCTTGTGTGCTGAGTTGTGCAGCCCCTCTTGTAACCAGGTAGCATCTAAAGGGGGCACGTCATGGACTGAGATCCTTCCTGTCTGCCCTAACCCTTTCTACTCCTCTTGTCTTGTCACCAAGCAGCACCAAAAGGGGGCACGTCATGGACTGAGATCCTACTTGTCTGCCCTGTCTGCCCTAACCCTCTCTACTCCTCTTGTCACCAAGTAACACCTGAAGGGGGCACGCCATGGACTGAGATCCTTCCTGTCTGCCCTAACCCTCTCTACTCCTCTTGTCAAAAAGTAGCACCTGAAGGGGGTACATTATGGACTGAGATCCATCCTGTCTTCCGTAACCTTCTCTACTCCTCTCGTCACCAAGTAGCACCTGAAGGGGACTGAGATCCTTGCTAACTCTTTAGAGTCAAACCACATTTTAGCTTAACTTTTCCTGATTTTTTTTTTTTTTATTGGAGTCCTGCTTGAATTTCTGTGCCAATAAATAAGAATATACTTGTAGGAACAGATGTCAGCACTCACATGATTACAGATATACGGTCCTTTGCTTTACACCCCTACCCGCGAGGACAGAAGCCTAACTCTGTATCCACCAGGTGAGTGCAGACACCTGTTTCTACAACCCTGAAGGGATCGTGAAGGAATGTGGAGGGAAGATGACCTTCTGGTTGGGCTGTCGGAGGACGACCTTCTGCTGGGGCTGTTCAGAGGATGACCTTCTGGTGGGGCTGTTGGAAAATGACCTTCTGGTGGGGCTGTCAGAGGATGACCTTCTGGTGGGGCTGTCGGAGGATAACCTTCTGGTGTGGCTGTTGGAGGATGACCTTCTGCTGGGGCTGTCGGAGGATGACCTTCTGCTGGGGCTGTCGGAGGATGACCTTCTGCTGGGGCTATCGGAGGATGACCTTCTGCTGGGGCTGTCGGAGGATGACCTTCTGCTGGGGCTGTCGGTGGATGACCATCTGCTGGGGCTGTTGAAGGATGACCTCCTGCTGGGGCTTTAAGAGGATGACCTTCTGCTGGGGCTGTCAGAGGATGACCTTCTGCTGGGGCTGTCGGAGGATGACCTTCTGCTGGGGCTGTCGGAGGATGAGCTTCTGCTGGGGCTGTCGGAGGATGACCTTCTGCTGGGGCTGTCGGAGGATGACCTTCTGCTGGGGCTGTCGGAGGATGACCTTCTGCTGGGGCTGTCGGAGGATGATCTTCTGGTGGGGCTGTCGGTGGATGACCTTCTGCTGGGGCTGTTGGAGGATGAGCTTCTGCTGGGGCTGTCAGAGGATGACCTTCTGCTGGGGCTGTCAGAGGATGACCTGCTGGGGCTGTCAGAGGATGACCTTCTGCTGGGGCTGTCGGAGGATAACCTTCTGCTGGGGCTGTCAGAGGATAACCTTCTGCTGGGGCTGTCGGAGGATGACCTTCTGCTGGGGCTGTCGGAGGATGACCTTCTGCTGGGGCTGCCGGAGGATGACCGTCTGCTGGGGCTGTTGGAGGATGACCTTCTGGGGGGGATGACCTTCTGCTGGGGCTGTCGGAGGATGACCTTCTGGTGGGGCTATCAGAGGATGATCT
This sequence comes from Hyperolius riggenbachi, assembly GCF_040937935.1. NCBI lineage: Eukaryota > Metazoa > Chordata > Amphibia > Anura > Hyperoliidae > Hyperolius > Hyperolius riggenbachi. The sequence continues at coordinate 3,129,927 of NC_090654.1, read as the reverse complement.
TCTGGTGGGGCTGTCAGTGGATGACCTTCTGCTAGGGCTGTTGGAGGATGGCCTTCTGGTGGTGCTATTGAAGGATGACCTTCTGCTGGGGCTATCGGAGGATGACCTTCTGCTGGGGCTGTCGGAGGATGACCTTCTGCTGGGGCTGTCGGAGGATGACCTTCTGCTGGCTGGGGCTGTTGGAGGATGACCGTCTGCTGGCTGGGGCTGTTGGAGGATGACCTCCTGCTGGGGCTGTCGGTGGATGACCTTCTGGTGAGGATGACCTTCTGCTGGGGCTGTCGGAGGATGACCTTCTGGTGGGGCTATCGGAGGATGACCTTCTGCTGGGGCTGTCGGAGGATGACCTTCTGCTGGCTGGGGCTGTTGGAGGATGACCGTCTGCTGGCTGGGGCTGTTGGAGGATGACCTTCTGGTGGGACTGTCTTCCTCTAGGGGACTGATGATGATCTCTATACTATTATTTAAATTAAAAAAAAGTGTACACAAAATATGCAACTTCAGAGTGATCAGAATAAATGTGCCCAGCAATGCTGGAAATCTGAAGGATTTGTATTGTTTCCAGACTAGATTTGGTAGATCTGCCCCCATGGTCTTTCCATGCCATTGTGTTACATCAGGCTGTGGTAGTTGCACCACAAATATTGGTACAAAGCACCACAATTTTTCTCCATTGCGTATTTTGAACCCCAAATTTCAGAAATTTTGGACGAGTTTAGCTGACTGGTCCTCAACCAAACTAAGCCACATTTGTGCAGCACTAAACCTTGCACTGATCTCATGATCTCTGGCTGGGTTCTCCTGCCTGAGGGGCGCATGTGAACTTCAGCAGAGGTTCACAATTTGTGTAGCAGGCCGGGGGGCGCTCCTTAGTCATCACTGGGTGGACACGTGAAGGCCTCTCGTACTATCAGTCAATAATTACTGCCTACTGAGAAACAATAAGGTACAGCTTCCAGCCAGATTATCTGCGGACACCTATCTACGTGTTATTGTATTCTGTTACTAAAATAAGCGTGCTGCAGCCCTCGTGAAGCAAGTTCATGTTGTGCAGCATTCCTGACAGAGCTATTTTCCACGTTTACAACAAACGTCACGAGAGAAAACGTTCAGAAGGAAGAGTAACAAGTTATTAGTCATTCTGTTTGCTGTCGGACAAAATGAACATTTAGTGAGCAGAATGTACAGAATGCACAGGTCAGGTACCCTACAGCTCCTTCAGCTTCTCCAGGACCAGAAGTTGGGCTTCCCCGGGGTTGTGGTGGACACGATTTCTTCAGACTGAACATGAACTGGCTCTCCTGCTTATCACAAGCCTCCGGTGACCTTGCTGTAGACATGACTCTGACATTTACATTCTCTGTGAGGACAGGAATTATTCGAAGTGTCCCGTTTCTAAAGAGACAACTCATTTCACAGATCATTGTTATTCAATACGCTACCATGATTAATGTATACATGTTTGGTCCAATATTTTGGAAAACATAATCTAAATGTATATGATCATTTCATGCATAAAACGACCATTGTTCATTTTCCTTATTGAAAAAACCCAATAAAAATTATTTGAATACAAAGATCATTTTTACTACTGGTGAACCTGAGCGGCCCAGTTGGCCGTAGCGCAGGCCAACGCTGAGAGGGTCAGAGGAAAAGGAGGCAGTGACAATCTGAGGGATCATTGAGGAGGTTGTGGAGATTTAGGACATTTATTGTAAAAATAATGAGTTGCTACATTTATTTTGGGTGGCCACAAATGATACAATTTGCCGAACGATCCTTTACAAACGATTCTTTGTATGAACAATCGGAAAGGATTGTTTGGGACCACAAATGGAGAAAAATCTCCTTATCTATCAGATTGATAGGATCGATCCAAAAATCGGATCAATTTCAATAACCACTTCACCCCAAAGGGGTTTTTTACCCTAACGGACAAGAGCGATTTTCACCTTTCAGTGCTCCTCCCTTTTATTTGCCAATAGCTTAATCACTACTTATCACAATGAAATGATCTATATCTTGTTTTCTCACCACCAATTGGGCTTTTTGAGGTTGATATTTGTTTTCAGTAATTACTTTATTTTCTATACATTTTAAAGAGAAAAACAAGGAAAAAATGAAAAAATACCCTTTATCTCCAATTTCATCCCATATAGTTTTAATATAAACATTGCTACTGTGCATAAAACCCACACATTGTATCTGCCTATTTGTTCTGGTTATCACAAGATTTTAATTATGTCCCTAGTACAAAGGTATGGCGACAATATATTATTTGGAAATAAAGGTGTATTTTTTCTTTGGTGTTTTTTTTTTTCACTATTTTTACATGCACGTGCACGGGGATGCACGTGCATGCCTAGGAGCGTGCACGTGCACCCGCGGGAGCGTGCACGTGCATGTGCACAGCGGCAGCAGCGCTGTTTGACTTAGAAAAAAGTCCTGAAGCCATTAACCTGCCTGGCGTTCTGATTCCCGCGGGGCTCCCTCCATACCCGTACGCATGCGGCTGTGCAGTAGGCAGTCATAGTCTAATGTCCTTCCATATTATTATTATGTATTTATATAGCACTGACATCTTCTGCAGCACATTACAGAGTACATAGTCATGTCACTGACTGTCCTCAGAGGAGCTCACACTCTAATCCTACCATAGTCATACTGTGCTACTTAAAAACAGATGAGTGCTTACCTGCAAAAAAAGTGCACACCCCACTCATGGGATTCAAATACACAATGAGCATACACATGACCTGTCTACCACTTGGAGGATGTTAGTTTCACTAACAATTTGCAATTTGTTAGGTACTTGTCCCTCCCACTGTCGAAGAAGTCTTTCCTCCATGGGAGGGGACCTAACACTAACTAAAACCTACCTGTGCATATGCTGATCCCACTTTTTCTGCGCAATTCTTAAATTTACTGGTAGCGCGCCCAGGCTATGCATATGCATAGGTAGGTTTTAGTTAGTGTTAGGTCCCCTCCCATGGAGGAAAGACTTCTTCGACAGTGGGAGGGACAAGTACCTAACAAATTGCAAATTGTTAGTGAAACTAACATCCTCCAAGTGGTAGACAGGTCATGTGTATGCTCATTGTGTATTTGAATCCCATGAGTGGGGTGTGCACTTTTTTGCAGGTAAGCACTCATCTGTTTTTAAGTAGCGCTGTTCATTTCTTTGCTATGTTTGATTTAATTCTGGTCAGCTGCTCCCACTTGATAGTTTTCTTTGGTGTATATGCAGAGCCTCTGTTTGGGTTCAAGGTGCGTTTTGTAGTTCCTGGGGGGGCTCAGCGCATCTCTGAGCTGAGGCCATCCAGAGGCGGCCTGGTGATGCGCTGATCCCACTTTTTCTGCATAGTCATACTGTAATGTCCTACCATATTATTATTATGTATTTATATAGCACTGACATCTCCTGCAGCACATTACAGAGTACATAGTCATGTCACTGACTGTCCTCAGAGGAGCTCACACTCTAATCCTACCATAGTCATAGTGTAATGTCCTACCATATTATTATTATGTATTTATATAGCACTGACATCTTCTGCAGCACATTACAGAGTACATAGTCATGTCACGGACTGTCCTCAGAGGAGCTCACACTCTAATCCTACCATAGTCATAGTCTAATGTCCTACCATATTATTATTATTATTTACTAGCTGATTGCCCGGCGTTGCCCGGGTATGTATTTGGCTGGTGTTGGCTCTGCATACTTTTTCTAACCCTAACACACAATTACTCAATGACCAAGTTTGTGAGCTTTGCGGTCTTTGGTATCAATAATTTGCATTGAAATGAAAAAATCTCATTGGCTGTTTGTGGCTCCACCCCCTTTTCTGAATTCGAACCCCATTCACTCAATGACCAACTGTACCAGGTTTGAGGCCTGTGCCATTAACAGTGCAAAAATGGCAGCAATTAAATATTCCCCTTGAAAAGAAATAGGTGAAGTTTGAGTCACTTTTGTAGGCTCCACCCACTTTTCTGAATATTAATGCCAGTCACCCAGTGACCAACTGTGCAAAGTCTAAGAACCCCGCCATTAACAGTGTAAGAATGGCTGCAGTTTACATTTTCCCAGTGAAATTTGTATTTGTCTCCACCCACTGATGACCTGGCGTTGCCCGGGTATGTATTTGACTGGTGTATTAAACAAATCAGATTGGCTGTTTGTGGCTCCACCCCCTTTCTGATTTTGAACCCTAATCACCCAGTGACCAACTGTAGCAGGTGTGAGGCCTCTGCTATTAACAGTATAAAAATGGCAGCAATTTAAATATTCCACTTGAAAATCAACAGGAGAATTTTGATTGGCTATTATAGGCTCCACCCACTTCCCTCAATATTAATCTGGGCAAAGTTTGGGAACCCTGCAATAAACAGTGTAAGAATGGCTGCAGTTTACATTTTCCCAGTGAAATTTGTATTTGTCTCTACCCACTTTTTGTAACCTGGACACCCAGTCACTCACTGACCAAGTTTGTGAGCTTTCTGGTCCTTGGCATAAATAATTTGTATTTTCCCATGAAATGAAATGAAACAAATCTGATTCACTGTTTGTGGCTCTGTCCCCTTTTCTGAATTTGAACGCCAGTGACCCAATGACCAACTGTACCAGGTTTAAGGCTTGTGCCATTAACAGTGCAAGAATGGCAGCAATGTTAATATTCTCCTTGAAAAGCGACATGTGATTTTTGATTGGCATTTTTAGGCTCCACCCACTTTTCTGAATATTAATCCCAGTCACCCAGTAACCAGCTGTGCAACGTTTGAGAACCCTGCCATTAACAGTGAAGAAGGGCTTCAGTTTACAATTTCCCAGAAAAAAAAAATCTGTTTTTAACTCCACCCACTTTTTGTAACCTGGACACACAGTCACTACTCAATGACCAAGTTTGCTTTTGGGTTCCTGGCATCAAAATGCTCTGCCCACTTTTCCTGGATTTGTAACCTCGGTCACCAAGTGACCAACTGTACCAAGTGTGGGGACTCTGGCTTGATTACTGTGAGAATGGCAGCCTTTTACATTTTTTCCATTGACATGAATGGCTGAAATCTGATTTGCTATTTGTAGCTCCGCCCATGTGTGCAGGGGGGCCGCATGACCCCCAGAACATATCATCCCACGTAGTAAGGGATCTGTATACCAAGTTTCGTTCAAATCGGTCAAGCCGTTTTCGAGTGATCGCGGCACACACACACACACACATCCATACACACACACATCCATACACACACACATCCATACATGCGTCCGATTTTACTGTATATACAGCGGGTTGCAAAAGTATTCGGCCCCCTTGAAGTTTTACACATTTTGTCACATTACTGCCACAAACATGCATCAATTTTATTGGAATTCCACGTGAAAGACCAATACAAAGTGCACGTGAGAAGTGGAACGAAAATCATACATGATTCCAAACATTATTTATAAATAAATAACTGCAAAGTGAGGTGTGCGTAATTATTCGGCCCCCTGAGTCAATACTTTGTAGAACCACCTTTTGCTGCAATTACAGCTGCCAGTCTTTTAGGGTATGTCTCTACCAGCTTTTCACATCTAGGGCTTGATTCACAAAGCGGTGCAAAGTGTTTGCACGCCAGTGAAAAGCCCCTTATCACGCCTAAACTCACTTTAGGCGTGATAAGTGCGCGCGCAGCACCCGACGCTTCGCGCGAAGCTCCCATTAAACCCTATGGGACTTTGCGCGCGCTCTCACGCGCGTACGCGCGAACGCGCGTATGCGCGGTAACTTCGCTCGAAGAGCAGGAAAAAGCGGTGATAACTCAGTGGTGAAAAGGTCATCACGCCTAAAGTCTTTTAGGCGTGATAACTGGGTTATCACCGCTTTGTGAATCAAGCCCCTAGAGACTGAAATCCTTGCCCATTCTTCTTTGCAAAACAGCTCCAGCTCAGTCAGATCATCAGATGGACAGCGTTTGTGAACAGCAGTTTTCAGATCTTGCCACAGATTCTCGATTGGATTTAGATCTGGACTTTGACTGGGCCATTCTAACACATGGATATGTTTTGTTTTAAACCATTCCATTGTTGCCCTGACTTTATGTTTAGGGTCGTTGTCCTGCTGGAAGGTGAACCTCCGCCCCAGTCTCAAGTCTTTTGCAGTCACCAAGAGGTTTTCTTACAAGATTGCCCTGTATTTGGCTCCATCCATCTTCCCATCAACTCTGACCAGCTTCCCTGTCCCTGCTGAAGAGAAGCACCCCCCGAGCATGATGCTGCCACCACCATATTTGACAGTGGGGATGGTGTGTTCAGAGTGATGTGCAGTGTTAGTTTTCTGCCACACATAGCGTTTTTCATTTTGGCCAAAAAGTTCCATTTTGGTCTCATCTGACCAGAGCGCCTTCTTCCACATGGTTGCTGTGTCCCCCACATGGCTTGTGGCAAACTGCCAACTTTGTGCAGTGCATGACTAATAGTTGTCCAATGGACAGAGTCTCCCACCTGAGCTGTAGATCTCTGCAGCTCGTCCAGAGTCACCATGGGCCTCTTGACTGCATTTCTGATCAGCGCACTCCTTGTTCGGCCTGTGAGTTTAGGCGGACGGCCTTGTCTTGGTAGGTTTACAGTTGTGCCATACTCCTTCCATTTCTGAATGATCGCTTGAACAGTGCTCTGTGGGATGTTCAAGGCTTTGGAAATCTTTTTGTAGCCTAAGCCTGCTTTAAATTTCTCAATAACTTGATCCCTGACCTGTCTTGTGTGTTCTTTGGACTTCACAGTGTTGTTGCTCCCAATATTCTCTTAGACAACCTCTGAGGCCCTCACAGAGCAGCTGTATTTGTACTGACATTAGATTACACACAGGTGCACTCTATTTAGTCATTAGCACTCATCAGGCAATGTCTATAGGCAACTGCCTGCACTCAGATCAAAGGGGGCCGAATAATTATGCACACTCCACTTTGCAGTTATTTGTAAAAAATGTTTGGAATCATGTATGATTTTCGTTCCACTTCTCACATGTACACCACTTTGTGTTGGTCTTTCAGGTGGAATTCCAATAAAATTGATTCATGTTTGTGGCAGTAATGTGACAAAATGTGGAAAACTTCAAGGGGGCCGAATACTTTTGCAACCCACTGTATATAGATTGCTATAGGTCCCTTTAGCATGTTGTATAGTATGTTCTGTATATTGCTATAGGTCCCTCTAGCGTGTTGTATAGTATGTTATGTATATTGCTATAGGTCCCTATAGCGTGTTGTATAGTATGTTATGTATATTGCTATAGGTCCCTATAGCGTGTTGTATTGTATGTTCTGTATATTGCTATAGGTCCTTCTAGCGTGTTGTATAGTATGTACTGTATATTGCTATAGGTCCCATTAGCGTGTTGTATGGTATGTACTGTATATTGCTATAGGTCCCTCTAGCGTGTTGTATAGTATGTACTGTATATTGTTATAGGTCCCTTTAGCATGTGGTATAGTATGTACTGTATATTGCTATAGGTCCCTTTAGCGTGTTGTATGGTATGTACTGTATATTGCTATAGGTCCCTATAGCGGGTTGTATAGTATGTACTGAATATTGCTATAGGTCCCTTTAGCGTGTTGTATGTTCTTTATATTGCTATAGGTCCCTATAGCGTGTTGTATAGTATATACTGTATATTGCTGTAGGTCCCTATAGCGTGTTGTATAATATGTACTGTATATTGCTATACGTCCCTATAGCGTGTTGTATAGTATGTACTGTATATTGCTATAGGTCCCATTAGCGTGTTGTATGTTCTTTATATTGCTATAGGTCCCTATAGCGTGTTGTATAGTATATACTGTATATTGCTGTAGGTCCCTATAGCGTGTTGTATAGTATGTACTGTATATTGCTATAGGTCCCTATAGCGTGTTGTATAGTATGTACTGTATATTGCTATAGGTCCCTATAGCGTGTTGTATAGTATGTACTGTATATTGCTATAGGTCCCTTTAGCGTGTTGTATAGTATGTACTGTATATTGCTATAGGTCCCTTTAGCGTGTTGTATGTTCTGTATATTGCTATAGGTCCCCATAGCATGATGTATAGTATGTACTGTATATTGCTATAGGTCCCTCTAGCGTGTTGTATGTTCTTTATATTGCTATAGGTTCCATTAGCGTGTTGTATAGTATATACTGTATATTGCTATAGGTCCCTTTAGCATGTTGTATAGTATGTACTGTATATTGCTATAGGTCCCTATAGCGTGTTGTATGTTCTGTATATTGCTATAGGTCCCTATAGCGTGTTGTATAGTATGTACTGTATATTGCTATAGGTCCCTCTAGCGTGTTGTATAGTATGTACTGTATATTGCTATAGGTCCCTCTAGCGTGTTGTATAGTATGTACTATATATTGCTATAGGTCCCTATAGCGTGTTGTATATTATGTACTGTATATTGCTATAGGTCCCTCTAGCGTGTTGTATAGTATGTACTGTATATTGCTATAGGTCCCTATAGCGTGTTGTATGTTCTGTATATTGCTATAGGTCCCTATAGCGTGTTGTATAGTATGTACTGTATATTGCTATAGGTCCCTCTAGCGTGTTGTATAGTATGTACTGTATATTGCTATAGGTCCCTCTAGCGTGTTGTATAGTATGTACTATATATTGCTATAGGTCCCTATAGCGTGTTGTATATTATGTACTGTATATTGCTATAGGTCCCTCTAGCGTGTTGTATAGTATGTACTGTATATTGCTATAGGTCCCTCTAGCGTGTTGTATAGTATGTACTGTATATTGCTATAGGTCCCTATAGCGTGTTGTATAGTATGTTCTGTATATTGCTATAGGTCCCTTTAGCGTGTTGTATTGTATGTTCTGTATATTGCTATAGGTCCTTCTAGCGTGTTGTATAGTATGTACTGTATATTGCTATAGGTCCCATTAGCGTGTTGTATGGTATGTACTGTATATTGCTATAGGTCCCTCTAGCGTGTTGTATAGTATGTACTGTATATTGTTATAGGTCCCTTTAGCATGTGGTATAGTATGTACTGTATATTGCTATAGGTCCCTTTAGCGTGTTGTATGGTATGTACTGTATATTGCTATAGGTCCCTATAGCGGGTTGTATAGTATGTACTGAATATTGCTATAGGTCCCTTTAGCGTGTTGTATGTTCTTTATATTGCTATAGGTCCCTATAGCGTGTTGTATAGTATATACTGTATATTGCTGTAGGTCCCTATAGCGTGTTGTATAATATGTACTGTATATTGCTATACGTCCCTATAGCGTGTTGTATAGTATGTACTGTATATTGCTATAGGTCCCATTAGCGTGTTGTATGTTCTTTATATTGCTATAGGTCCCTATAGCGTGTTGTATAGTATATACTGTATATTGCTGTAGGTCCCTATAGCGTGTTGTATAGTATGTACTGTATATTGCTATAGGTCCCTATAGCGTGTTGTATAGTATGTAATGTATATTGCTATAGGTCCCTATAGCGTGTTGTATAGTATGTACTGTATATTGCTATAGGTCCCTTTAGCGTGTTGTATAGTATGTACTGTATATTGCTATAGGTCCCTTTAGCGTGTTGTATGTTCTGTATATTGCTATAGGTCCCCATAGCATGTTATATAGTATGTACTGTATATTGCTATAGGTCCCTCTAGCGTGTTGTGTGTTCTTTATATTGCTATAGGTTCCATTAGCGTGTTGTATAGTATATACTGTATATTGCTATAGGTCCCTTTAGCATGTTGTATAGTATGTACTGTATATTGCTATAGGTCCCTATAGCGTGTTGTATAGTATGTACTGTATATTGCTATAGGTCCCTTTAGCGTGTTGTATGTTCTGTATATTGCTATAGGTCCCTATAGCGTGTTGTATAGTATGTACTGTATATTGCTATAGGTCCCTATAGCGTGTTGTATGTTCTGTATATTGCTATAGGTCCCTATAGCGTGTTGTATAGTATGTACTGTATATTGCTATAGGTCCCTCTAGCGTGTTGTATAGTATGTACTGTATATTGCTATAGGTCCCTCTAGCGTGTTGTATAGTATGTACTATATATTGCTATAGGTCCCTATAGCGTGTTGTATATTATGTACTGTATATTGTTATAGGTCCCTCTAGCGTGTTGTATAGTATGTACTGTATATTGCTATAGGTCCCTCTAGCGTGTTGTATAGTATGTACTGTATATTGCTATAGGTCCCTATAGCGTGTTGTATAGTATGTTCTGTATATTGCTATAGGTCCCTTTAGCGTGTTGTATTGTATGTTCTGTATATTGCTATAGGTCCTTCTAGCGTGTTGTATAGTATGTACTGTATATTGCTATAGGTCCCATTAGCGTGTTGTATGGTATGTTCTGTATATTGCTATAGGTCCCTCTAGCGTGTTGTATAGTATGTTCTGTATATTGCTATAGGTCCCTCTAGCGTGTTGTATAGTATGTACTGTATATTGCTATAGGTCCCTTTAGCGTGTTGTATTGTATGTTCTGTATATTGCTATAGGTCCTTCTAGCGTGTTGTATAGTATGTACTGTATATTGCTATAGGTCCCATTAGCGTGTTGTATGGTATGTTCTGTATATTGCTATAGCTCCCTCTAGCGTGTTGTATAGTATGTTCTGTATATTGCTATAGGTCCCTTTAGCGTGTTGTATGTTCTTTATATTGCTATAGGTCCCTATAGCGTGTTGTATAGTATATACTGTATATTGCTGTAGGTCCCTATAGCGTGTTGTGTAGTATGTACTGTATATTGCTATAGGTCCCTATAGCATGTTGTATAGTATGTACTGTATATTGCTATAGGTCCCTATAGCGTGTTGTATAGTATGTACTGTATATTGCTATAGGTCCCTTTAGCGTGTTGTATGTTCTGTATATTGCTATAGGTCCCTATAGCGTGTTGTATAGTATGTACTGTATATTGCTATAGGTCCCTATAGCGTGTTGTATGTTCTGTATATTGCTATAGGTCCCTATAGCGTGTTGTATAGTATGTACTGTATATTGCTATAGGTCCCTCTAGCGTGTTGTATAGTATGTACTGTATATTGCTATAGGTCCCTCTAGCGTGTTGTATAGTATGTACTATATATTGCTATAGGTCCCTATAGCGTGTTGTATATTATGTACTGTATATTGCTATAGGTCCCTCTAGCGTGTTGTATAGTATGTACTGTATATTGCTATAGGTCCCTCTAGCGTGTTGTATAGTATGTACTGTATATTGCTATTGGTCCCTCTAGCGTGTTGTATAGTATGTACTGTATATTGCTATAGGTCCCTATAGCGTGTTGTATAGTATGTTCTGTATATTGCTATAGGTCCCTTTAGCGTGTTGTATTGTATGTTCTGTATATTGCTATAGGTCCTTCTAGCGTGTTGTATAGTATGTCTGTATATTGCTATAGGTCCCATTAGCGTGTTGTATGGTATGTTCTGTATATTGCTATAGGTCCCTCTAGCGTGTTGTATAGTATGTTCTGTATATTGCTATAGGTCCCTCTAGCGTGTTGTATAGTATGTACTGTATATTGCTATAGGTCCCTTTAGCGTGTTGTATTGTATGTTCTGTATATTGCTATAGGTCCTTCTAGCGTGTTGTATAGTATGTACTGTATATTGCTATAGGTCCCATTAGCGTGTTGTATGGTATGTTCTGTATATTGCTATAGCTTCCTCTAGCGTGTTGTATAGTATGTACTGTATATTGCTATAGGTCCTTCTAGCGTGTTGTATAGTATGTACTGTATATTGCTATAGGTCCCATTAGCGTGTTGTATGGTATGTTCTGTATATTGCTATAGCTCCCTCTAGCGTGTTGTATAGTATGTTCTGTATATTGCTATAGGTCCCATTAGCATGTTGTATAGTATGTTCTGTATATTGCTATAGGTCCCTATAGCGTGTTGTATGTTCTGTATATTGCTATAGGTCCCTTTAGCGTGTTGTATAGTATGTACTGTATATTGCTATAGGTCCCTATAGTGTGTTGTATAGTATGTACTGTATATTGCTATAGGTCCCTTTAGTGTGTTGTATGTTCTGCATATTGCTATAGGTCCCTTTAGCATGTTGTATAGTATGTACTGTATATTGCTATAGGTCCCTTTAGCATGTTGTATTGTATGTACTGTATATTGCTATAGGTCTCTTTAGCATGTTGTATTGTATGTACTGTATATTGCTATAGGTCCCTTTAGTGTGTTGTATGTTCTGCATATTGCTATAGGTCCCTTTAGCATGTTGTATAGTATGTACTGTATATTGCTATAGGTCCCTTTAGCATGTTGTATTGTATGTACTGTATATTGCTATAGGTCTCTTTAGCATGTTGTATTGTATGTACTGTATATTGCTATAGGTCCCTTTAGTGTGTTGTATGTTCTGCATATTGCTATAGGTCCCCATAGCATGTTGTATAGTATGTTCTGCATATTGCTATAGGTCCCTTTAGCATGTTGTATAGTATGTACTGTATATTGCTATAGGTCCCTATAGTGTGTTGTATAGTATGTACTGTATATTGCTATAGGTCCCTTTAGCATGTTGTATAGTATGTTCTGCATATTGCTATAGGTCCCTTTAGCATGTTGTATAGTATGTACTGTATATTGCTATAGGTCCCTTTAGCATGTTGTATTGTATGTACTGTATATTGCTATAGGTCTCTTTAGCATGTTGTATTGTATGTACTGTATATTGCTATAGGTCCCTTTAGTGTGTTGTATGTTCTGCATATTGCTATAGGTCCCTCTAGCGTGTTGTATAGTATGTACTGTATATTGCTATAGGTCCCTTTAGCATGTTGTATAGTATGTACTGTATATTGCTATAGGTCCCTTTAGCATGTTGTATTGTATGTACTGTATATTGCTATAGGTCTCTTTGGTGTGTTGTATAGTATGTGCTGTATATTGCTATAGGTCCCTTTGGTGTGTTGTATAGTATGTGCTGTATATTGCTATAGGTCCCTTTGGTGTGTTGTATAGTATGTGCTGTATATTGCTATAGGTCTCTTTGGTGTGTTGTATAGTATGTGCTGTATATTGCTATAGGTCCCTTTGGTGTGTTGTATAGTATGTGCTGTATATTGCTATAGGTCCCTCTAGCGTGTTGTATTGTACTGTATATTGCTATAGGTCCCTTTAGCATGTTGTATTGTATGTACTGTATATTGCTATAGGTCCTTTTGGTGTGTTGTATAGTATGTGCTGTATATTGCTATAGGTCCCATTAGCATGTTGTATTGTATGTACTGTATATTGCTATAGGTCTCTTTGGTGTGTTGTATAGTATGTGCTGTATATTGCTATAGGTCTCTTTGGTGTGTTGTATAGTATGTGCTGTATATTGCTATAGGTCCCTTTGGTGTGTTGTATAGTATGTGCTGTATATTGCTATAGGTCCCTTTGGTGTGTTGTATAGTATGTGCTGTATATTGCTATAGGTCCCTTTGGTGTGTTGTATAGTATGTGCTGTATATTGCTATAGGTCCCTTTGGTGTGTTGTATAGTATGTGCTGTATATTGCTATAGGTCTCTTTGGTGTGTTGTATAGTATGTGCTGTATATTGCTATAGGTCCCTTTGGTGTGTTGTATAGTATGTGCTGTATATTGCTATAGGTCCCTTTGGTGTGTTGTATAGTATGTGCTGTATATTGCTATAGGTCCCTTTGGTGTGTTGTATAGTATGTGCTGTATATTGCTATAGGTCCCTTTGGTGTGTTGTATAGTATGTGCTGTATATTGCTATAGGTCCCTCTAGCGTGTTGTATTGTACTGTATATTGCTATAGGTCCCTTTAGCGTGTTGTATAGTATGTACTGTATATTGCTATAGGTCCCTTTGGTGTGTTGTATAGTATGTGCTGTATATTGCTATAGGTCCCTCTAGCGTGTTGTATTGTACTGTATATTGCTATAGGTCCCTTTAGCATGTTGTATTGTATGTACTGTATATTGCTATAGGTCTCTTTGGTGTGTTGTATAGTATGTGCTGTATATTGCTATAGGTCCCTTTGGTGTGTTGTATAGTATGTGCTGTATATTGCTATAGGTCCCTTTGGTGTGTTGTATAGTATGTGCTGTATATTGCTATAGGTCCCTTTGGTGTGTTGTATAGTATGTGCTGTATATTGCTATAGGTCCCTCTAGCGTGTTGTATTGTACTGTATATTGCTATAGGTCCCTTTAGCGTGTTGTATAGTATGTACTGTATATTGCTATAGGTCCCTTTGGTGTGTTGTATAGTATGTGCTGTATATTGCTATAGGTCCCTCTAGCGTGTTGTATTGTACTGTATATTGCTATAGGTCCTTTTGGTGTGTTGTATAGTATGTGCTGTATATTGCTATAGGTCCCTTTAGCATGTTGTATAGTATGTACTGTATATTGCTATAGGTCTCTTTGGTGTGTTGTATAGTATGTGCTGTATATTGCTATATCTCGTTATACTGTATGTATTTCTATGGGACTCCATGCAGCTTTGGAATAAGCTCCGTTTTTTGTCACTATCTTCTCGCTAGCCGTCATTGTGTCTACGGGATTGTGTCAGACATAATGTCCTGTCTGTGGGCCCCGCGGTGCCTCTGCCATGTTCTCCATAATCTCATCATTTTTTAAAATAATAACTACCTTGAATCTGCGAGCTCGATTTTATTGGCATAATCTCGGCATAACCTTGTTCTTCAAGGTCACACACAGCAAAGTGTGACAACCACAATATAGCAAGTGTAAATGTCTCCGCCAAGGCTGCTGTATGGAAATGTCATCCTGATTACCGCACTGACTCGTCTTCTGCTAGGAAGACTTCTCCAACTGAGCGCTGGCCTAGCAGGGAAATTACTATAAGTACAAACAAGGGGGGGGGGGGGGGCTGGGGAAGAGGTTTGGGGGTACAGGGGTAGGCAATGGTAGGGAGTCGGGGACTGGGGAGGGTGTATAATGGAATGGTAGGAGGGGGAACAGGATTGGGGGTACAGGGGTAGGCAATGGTGGGGAGGCGGGGACTGGGGAGGAAAGGGCGGAGGGTGAATATGGGGATGGGAGGACTGATGGAGAAATGGGGGGAAGGCAGGGACAATGGCATATTTAGGGAGCTTGGGGCCCCAGTGCACATTTTACATGGGGTCCCAAGCACTCTATTGATATGGAGCCCCAAAACCCACCAAGGACAGCTGCAGGGACAGAGAGGTGTTATCAGAGGAAGGAAACAGTTAAGGATTACCCCTATGCAATGTTCATATAGAGGTGCTCATTACCAGCACAGCACCAATGCAAAGCTAATAAGATGGATGAAGGAGGGCCCCTCTGGTCCAGGGGCCCCGGTGTGGTCGCCAACCTCTGCATCCCATAGCTCCCAACTGTCCCTCTTTTGGAGGGACAGTCTCTCTTTGGGAGCCCTGTCCCTCTGTCCCTCTTTCACCCTCATTTGTCCCTCTTTCTATGTAAATATATATATTTCTCTACTAAGCATGTGTTTGATTGACTCTAAACTTGATTCCCATCCTTTACATTGATATACAGTATTTCTAATTGTAAAATGTTAAAGAGACTCTGTAACAAATTTTTCAGCCTTAGTTCTTCTATCCTATAAGTCCCTATGCCTGTTCTAATCTGCTCGGGCTTACTGCAGTCTTTCCTAACTGCACTGTCTCTGTAATAAATCAATGTATCTTTCCTCTGTCCTGTTTGTCGGGCTAAAGCTTGATTGTGTGGAATGTGCAGGGCTGCTTGTGATTGGTAGAAGCGATACACACCCTCTGCAGGCCCCCTGCACACTGTGAATGACTCACACACTATGCTTAGCTGAGCCTATTAGAAGCTGGTTAGTTTGTTTGTAAACACTGCCTAAAACTGTTAATTACAAGCCAGGATTGCAGCAGGGAGAGGCAGAAACAGCACAGAGGGGCACAGGAGAAAATAATGAATAGAATGGTATGCTTTTTATTGTAAGAATATTAGAGTACAGATTCTCTTTAATATGAAGGAAAATGAACCAGGATAGAAAGGACCAGTGTGGTCTGAATTATAAAACATGTTTTTCTTATGAAATCTTTATGGTATGCGTGACTAGGGGTGTGGTGGGGGCATGGTCAGGGGTGTGGCTTAAGTGTCCCTCTTTCTCATCTCAAAAAGTTGAGAGGTATGTGCATCCCTATTGCTATACCACTGGACAGGGGTATGGGGGAGGGGGACAGGCGGAGGGTGTGTGATGGGATGATGGGGGAGAGGTTTGGGGGGTCTACATACTTGGTCACATATGTTTATGTCAATATGTTAGCGGTGTACACACATCCAATTTTGATAGGCCAATTTACCATGTCCTTGTAGTCCTTGTAGTATGAGAGCGTACCTACACACTGGCCAGAACCTGCTGGAATCCTCTGCAGACAGCGTCAGCGGTGTGATGTGTAATGACACTGAGTAAAGGTACCCATACACTGATAGATTTGCAGCAGATTCGACCATCAGATAGATTTCTGTCAGATGCCTGTCAGGTCGAATCTGACAGGAATCTATCTGATGTGTGCCACACACTAGGAACAGACTTCCAATAGATTTCAGAATAAAATCTATTGAAAATCGATTGAGATGCAATGTTGCACCATTCGATCCAATGCTGCCCTAGGGGCCATCGATCTGCTGCAGCAGCTGATCAACCTAGATTTTCTGTCTGGACCGATCAAGCAAATCGATCGAAATGGATCAGTAATCGATTGGTCGGGCAATCGATCATGCTTCCTGTGTCATCAATTTGTAGCCGATTTGATCAGAGTGGTGCAATAGGCCGTCGATCGATGGCTAAATGAATCAACCAGTATATGGGCCCCTTACTTAACACAGGAATACTATCAGATGTAGGATAACGAGATCACATGACCAGCGGCGTAGAAGAGGCAGAGAGGGGTAGAGCTGTGATATAATGACACTGAGTAACACAGGAATACTATCAGATGTAGGATAACGAGATCACATGACCAGCGGCCGTACGAGAGGCAGAGAGGGGCAGAGCTGTGATATAATGACACTGAGTAACACAGGAATACTATCAGATGTAGGATAACGAGATCACATGACCAGCGGCGTAGGAGAGGCAGAGAGGGGCAGAGCTGTGATATAATGACACTGAGTAACACAGGAATACTATCAGATGTAGGATAACGAGATCACATGACCAGCGGCCGTACGAGAGGCAGAGAGGGGCAGAGCTGTGATATAATGACACTGAGTAACACAGGAATACTATCAGATGTAGGATAACGAGATCACATGACCAGCGGCCGTACGAGAGGCAGAGAGGGGCAGAGCTGTGATATAATGACACTGAGTAATACAGGAATACTATCAGATGTAGGATAACGAGATCACATGACCAGCGGCGTAGGAGAGGCAGAGAGGGGCAGAGCTGTGATATAATGACACTGAGTAACACAGGAATACTATCAGATGTAGGATAACGAGATCACATGACCAGCGGTGTAGGAGAGGCAGAGAGGGGCGGAGCTGTGATATAATGACACTGAGTAACACAGGAATACTATCAGATGTAGGATAACGAGATCACATGACCAGCGGCGTAGGAGAGGCAGAGAGGGGCAGAGCTGTGATATAATGACACTGAGTAATACAGGAATAATATCAGATGTAGGATAATGAGATCACATGACCAGCGGCGTAGGAGAGGCAGAGAGGGGCAGAGCTGTGATATAATGACACTGAGTAACACAGGAATACTATCAGATGTAGGATAACGAGATCACATGACCAGCGGCGTAGGAGAGGCAGAGAGGGGCAGAGCTGTGATATAATGACACTGAGTAACACAGGAATACTATCAGATGTAGGATAACGAGATCACATGACCAGCGGGCGTACGAGAGGCAGAGAGGGGCAGAGCTGTGATATAATGACACTGAGTAATACAGGAATACTATCAGATGTAGGATAACGAGATCACATGACCAGCGGCCGTACGAGAGGCAGAGAGGGGCAGAGCTGTGATATAATGACACTGAGTAATACAGGAATACTATCAGATGTAGGATAACGAGATCACATGACCAGCGGCCGTACGAGAGGCAGAGAGGAGCAGAGCTGTGATATAATGACACTGAGTAATACAGGAATACTATCAGATGTAGGATAATGAGATCACATGACCAGCGGCCGTACGAGAGGCAGAGAGGGGCAGAGCTGTGATATAATGACACTGAGTAACACAGGAATACTATCAGATGTAGGATAACGAGATCACATGATCAGCGGCCGTACGAGAGGCAGAGAGGGGCAGAGCTGTGATATAATGACACTGAGTAACACAGGAATACTATCAGATGTAGGATAACGAGATCACATGACCAGCGGCGTAGGAGAGGCAGAGAGCGGCAGAGCTGTGATATAATGACACTGAGTAATACAGGAATACTATCAGATGTAGGATAACGAGATCACATGACCAGCGGCGTAGGAGAGGCAGAGAGGGGCAGAGCTGTGATATAATGACACTGAGTAACACAGGAATACTATCAGATGTAGGATAACGAGATCACATGACCAGCGGCGTAGGAGAGGCAGAGAGGGGCGGAGCTGTGATATAATGACACTGAGTAACAAAGGAATACTATCAGATGTAGGATAACGAGATCACATGACCAGCGGCGTAGGAGAGGCAGAGAGGGGCAGAGCTGTGATATAATGACACTGAGTAATACAGGAATACTATCAGATGTAGGATAACGAGATCACATGACCAGCGGCGTAGGAGAGGCAGAGAGGGGCAGAGCTGTGATATAATGACACTGAGTAACACAGGAATACTATCAGATGTAGGATAACGAGATCACATGACCAGCGGCGTAGGAGAGGCAGAGAGGGGCGGAGCTGTGATATAATGACACTGAGTAACACAGGAATACTATCAGATGTAGGATGACGAGATCACATGACCAGCGGCGTAGGAGAGGCAGAGCTGTGATATAATGACACTGAGTAACACAGGAATACTATCAGATGTAGGATAACGAGATCACATGACCAGCGGCGTAGGAGAGGCAGAGAGGGGCAGAGCTGTGATATAATGACACTGAGTAACACAGGAATACTATCAGATGTAGGATAACGAGATCACATGACCAGCGGGCGTACGAGAGGCAAAGAGCCATATATCTGAGCGCTGACAGATCGCACACAATGCTGGGGGACTATTCCTTCCTCACCGACAGGAATCACTCCACTACAATAACAATTACACTTCTTGTGAACGATCCCTAGGGAATGGAAAACCTCCCTAATCGCTGCCAATAGCGTTTCCTCTGGCACCGTGCCAATACGTGTCGGGCGGGTCAGAGGTCACGTACCAATACAAAGCGCCAAAAATACAGGAAACAAAACGACATATCTCTACATAGAGCTGAACCCCAGCACTGAGAAATCACAAAATACCCGAACATTAACCCCTGCCACTTGCGGGGCTGGTACATTAACCCCTGCTGAACACGAGGGGGCTGGTGGAAAGGGCATTGCTGGACCCCTGGAGGCTGGAGGAGGAGCCTGACCCCAGGCAAGGACATTGCTGGACCTCTGGAGGCTGGAAGAGGAGCCTGACCCCAGACAAGGGCATTGCTGGACCCCTGGAGGCCGGAGGAGGAACCTGACCCCAGGCAAGGGCATTGCTGGACTCCTGGAGGCTGGAGGAGGAGCCTGACCCCAGGCAAGGACATTGCTGGACCTCTGGAGGCTGGAAGAGGAGCCTGACCCCAGACAAGGGCATTGCTGGACCCCTGGAGGCCGGAGGAGGAACCTGACCCCAGGCAAGGGCATTGCTGGACCCCTGGAGGCCAGAGGAGGAACCTGACCCCAGGCAAGGGCATTGCTGGATCCCTGGAGGCCGGAGGAGGAGCCTGACCCCAGGCAAGGGCATTGCTGGACTCCTGGAGGCTGGAGGAGGAGCCTGACCCCAGGCAAGGGCATTGCTGGACCCCTGGAGGCTGGAGGAGGAGCCTGACCCCAGGCAAGGGCTTTGCTGAATCCCTGGAGGCCGGAGGAGGAGCCTGACCCCAGGCAAGGGCATTTCTGGATCCCTGGAGGCTGGAGGAGGAGCCTGACCCCAGGCAAGGGCATTGCTGGACCTCTGGAGGCTGGAGGAGGAGCCTGACCCCAGGCAAGGGCATTGCTAGATCCCTGGAGGCCAGAGGAGGAGCCTGACCTCAGGCAAGGGCATTGCTGGACCCCTGGAGGCCAGAGGAAGAGCCTGACCCCAGGCAAGGGCATTGCTGGTTCCCTGGAGGCTGGAGGAGGAGCCTGACCTCAGGCAAGGGCATTGCTGGACCTCTGGAGGCTGGAGGAGGAGCCTGACCCCAGGCAAGGGCATTGCTAGATCCCTGGAGGCCGGAGGAGGAGCCTGACCTCAGGCAAGGGCATTGCTGGACCCCTGGAGGCCAGAGGAAGAGCCTGACCCCAGGCAAGGGCATTGCTGGATCCTTGGAGGCCGGAGGAGGAGCCTGACCCCAGACAAGGGCATTGCTGGATCCCTGGAGGCTGGAGGAGGAACCTGACCCCAGGCAAGGACATTGCTGGACCCCTGGAGGCTGGAGGAGGAGCCTGACCCCAGGCAAGGGCATTGCTGGATCCCTGGAGGCCGGAGGAGGAACCTGACTCCAGGCAAGGGCATTGCTGGACCCCTGGAGGCTGGAAGAGGAGCCTGACCCCAGACAAGGGCTGGAGGAGGAGCCTGACCCCAGGCAAGAGCATTGCTGGATCCCTGGAGGCCGGAGGAGGAGCCTGACCCCAGGCAAGGGCATTGCTGGATCCCTGGAGGCCGGAGGAGGAGCCTGACCCCAGGCAAGGGCATTGCTGGATCCCTGGAGGCCGGAGGAGGAGCCTGACCCCAGGCAAGGGCATTGCTGGATCCCTGGAGGCCGGAGGAGGATCCTGACCTCAGGCAAGGGCATTGTTGGACTCCTGGAGGCCAGAGGAGGAGCCTGACCCCAGGCAAGGGCATTGCTGAACCCCTGGAGGCTGGAGGAGGAGCCTGACCTCAGGCAAGGGCATTGCTGGACCCCTGGAGGCTGGAGGAGGAGCCTGACCCCAGACAAGGGCATTGCTGGACTCCTGGAGGCCAAAGGAGGAACCTGACCCCAGGCAAGGGCATTGCTGGACTCCTGGAGGCTTGAGGAGGAGCCTGACCCCAGGCAAGGGCATTGCTGGACCCCTGGAGGCCGGAGAAGGAACCTGACCCCAGGCAAGGGCATTGCTGGATCCCTGGAGGCCGGAGGAGGAGCCTGACCCCAGGCAAGGGCATTGCTGGATCCCTGGAGGCCGGAGGAGGAGCCTGACCTCAGGCAAGGGCATTGTTGGACTCCTGGAGGCCAGAGGAGGAGCCTGACCCCAGACAAGGGCATTGCTGGACCCCTGGAGGCCGGAGGAGGAACCTGACCCCAGGCAAGGGCAATGCTGGACCCCTGGAGGCTGGAGGAGGAGCCTGACCTCAGGCAAGGGCATTGCTGGACCCCTGGAGGCCGGAGGAGGAGCCTGATCCTAGGCAAGGGCGTTGCTGGACTCCTGGAGGCCGGAGGAGGAGCCTGACCCTAGGCAAGGGCGTTGCTGGACTCCTGGAGGCCGGAGGAGGAGCCTGACCTCAGGCAAACTTGAAAGAAAGGGGGAGAACCGAGAGCCCAATATGGTGTAGTATGTTAATGAGGTGATGTCTGATGCAAACACACACAATGGTTATACTCACAAGGACGGGTCGCCTCCAAGGCAACCACTGGATAAGCAGGCGGGGAGAATTGTAACCTGACCCCGCTCAGGGTTAAGAAGTCGCTCTCTGTAGATAGAAGAAAATGGGGATACACCCCTCCACCAAGGGTGGACTAAACAGTTATGTGGTATAACAACAGAGGCGCCAAGTAGAGTAAAATTAGTTAAAATTGTTAAAAAGGGGGAAGTGGGTGGACTCACCTCCCTTCTGAAAAAATGGCCAGACAACGGGCAGGTTACTTCAAGTTTAAAGTAACATTTATTATGAGCTCCAAAAGTGCAACGCGTTTCACGGGTAACAGTCCCGCTTCTTCAGGCAAACAATTTTTGGAGGGAGCTGGGGAAGGGAAACAAAAGAGAAAAGGGGAATGCCAGAGGAACGCTAGATACAAGCACCCGAAGATGCACCAAAACTACAAAAATGTCATGAAAGACTTACAAACAGCGGTAAGGCTATGCATAAATCATAGATTGCATAATAACTTACATAATAAATTACAGCAGAATCCATAACACATAAATACAATGACTGTGCAATTGTAACAGTTACATGGGGGTGCATCATAAAAACAAACGGCAATAATATAGTCAGTGGGTATGAATGAAGGTGTTGTTTTGCATATAGAATGGATTGAAGCGTTATTCAAAATGGTGCGATTATTCAAAATCGGTGCGATTGTAATGGTGTTATTGGAAATGCATATGTGAGGTAGCATGTAAAGTAGCATAGCGCTGCAGTTACACTCTAGGATTTTGTGTGCATAGAAGCCACTGATCTTAATGAGTTGCATATAATATGGACAAGTGCAATGTAGTGTAGAATATACAAAACATAATGGTACTATGCATCAAAATAAATGAATATACTAAAACAATCATATATGTACACTGGCGATGTGATACACCGTTCTGACAAATTAGCTATCATTGGAAGAGGGGAGGAGATGTATAAAAATGTACTTATAAAAACATTAGACTTACCAAAGTCGGGTGAAGAGCCAGATATAGCGCCTCTGTGGGGTTGGGGATGCTCTGACTCTCATTTATATATCAATTGAGGGCAGGAGTGGAAGTCCTTATTGGTCTGTGGTCAGCCAGGTGTGGGCGGTGTAGGGGAGGATAAAGTGTGTGTTGTGTGCATGTTAAACAGGACGTGGGAGAAAGAATCTGCATAGGAATAAATGTGGTGAAATCAGAGGAATAATCCGTTCAAATACGGACATGGGGGGGGGGGGGTTATTGGTTACAGTATGTATTTATCTGGAACAACCCGGGGCACAAGGGAGCTGAAGAAAGCAGACAAGTTATAAATATATAACAAAGCGCATAAAATATAGCAACAAAGCATAAAAACAGCATATGATAAAAGGGGTTAAAAATTGGTTCGTATCAAACTGTGCATGAAGTGAGGTTAAAAATGCTTGTGTCAGCACTCACTCAGAGTCGATATATAGCTTGGAGGTGGAAGAAAACAATAAGATGTTTTCAATTTTTGTATAAATGCAAAACTATGTCAAATTGCATAAAATTGTATGAGCCACAAAATTCAATACCGAACCAATAGTTATTAGCCGCATATAAAAATTATAAACATAAAAATGTATGCAACAAAAATAAAAAATAAAAACAGGATCACAAAGATTGGGTGAGAATAAAAGAGAGAACCAAAGAAATAAATTTAAAAGTATAATTCAATAAATTTTTTCTAATTGTTCATTTAAACCTTCTGGTGTCAGTGTTTTAAGAATTTGAATCCAGAACATTTCCTTATTCCTAAGAACCTCAAAAGCATTCTGCGGTGGAATGGACTCGATTAGTGTGAATTTGAGTGTTTGCGGGTTACAATTGTGAATGGAACTGAAATGGCGGGAGACGCTGTGAAGTTGATAGTTTTTTAATATATTTCGTTTGTGTTGTCCTATTCTGCTTCGGACAAGCTGGGTAGTTCGTCCCACGTATTGAATGTTGCAAGAACAGGAGATTACATAGATAACGTTCCTGGCTGGAGGAGCAGGTGATGTGTTGTTTAATGTCATATTGGGTTTTGGTGGTATTTGATGAGAAGGAATTGGTATTATTAATAAAACAACAGGCAGTGCATCTGGAGTTTTCACAGGGGAAGGAACCTGGGTTTGAGTTAGGAGTGGTCGTCATGTCACTGGGGATATGGTGGCGGAGCTTGCTGGGTGCTAGGAGGCTTTTTAGGTTAGGAGCCCTTCTAAATGTGAGCAGAGGGGTTTTGGGTATGGTTGGTTTAAGGTGGGGATCCTGTGCCAGAATCTCCCATCTGTTTTGTAATATGGATCTAATCTGTTTGTGGTGTTGGCTGAATCCAGTAATGAATCTGGGAAACACATTGGGAAGGGTTAAGGAAACGGTCATGCGGGTATTGGTGGCCGTGGCCTTCCATTTCGCATCTTTAATCAGTTTTTTTGGGTAACCCCGTTCGATGAACTTTTTAGTAAGAATGTCGGATTGGGAATGGTAGTCTGCGAGGTCAGTGCAATTACGGAAAATTCTGCGGTACTGGCTGTAGGGTGTATTAGTGGTCCATGGGCGGTGATGGTGGCTGTCAAAATGGATATAGTTATTGGAATCTACTTTTTTGAAATGTGTCTTGGTTTTGATGTTGTTAGTGTCAATGAATAGAACCAGATCCAGAAAGTCAATGGTGTTTGGGTGGTGTTGATGAGTGAATGTTAGACCAGCTGGATTATCATTTAAAAAAGTGAGAAATGTGGGAATGAGGGACTGGTCGCCCTTCCAAATAAAAATCAGATCGTCAATGTATCTTTTGTATAAAACAATATTGTTGGTGAATGGATGTATCTGAGATAATTTGAGATGTTCCAATAGACCCATGGACAGATTGGCGTATGAAGGTGCAAACGAGCTGCCCATGGCAGTGCCCGAAATTTGGTGGTAATGGTTGTCGGCAAAAGAAAAAACATTATGTTGTAAAATGAATTCTGCACACTGGGTAATGAAAAGTTGTTGAGACGAGGGCATGAGTGGATTGGAGGAAAGGAAATGTGTTAGTGATCTGAGGCCGAATGCATGTGGGATATTGGTATATAGAGAAGAGACATCGCATGTTAACCAGCTGTATTCTGTATTCCAGGCGGTAGTATTCAAAATTTGGATGAGGTGTTGGGAATCTTTCAAATATGATGGTAAATTTTGTACGTGGGGTTGCAAGTGGTAGTCTATGAATTTGGATAGGTTGCTAGTGATAGATTCTATACCTGAAATGATGGGCCTGCCGGGTGGATTGGTGAGAGTCTTGTGGATTTTTGGAAGATAATAAAAAAAGGGTGTTTTGGGATGGTGATTGATGATAAAATTCCTTTCATTTTTGGAGATGATGCCGTTTAGAAATGCTTGATTAATGAATGATTTGAGATTGGCATTGTGGATTGGAGTGGGATCAGTGTCCAATCTATTGTAATGTAGTGGGTTGTCGAGGAGTCTGTGTGCCTCCCGTAGGTAATCGGTTTTGTTAAGTATGACTATACCCCCACCTTTGTCGGCGGGCTTGATGGTGATGTCTGGGTTATTTTTGAGGATATTAAGGGCTCTTTTCTCAGAGGGGGTGAGATTGGATCGGGAGGGTGGTGTGTCAAGGTCAAGCTGTTGCAGGTCATTGAGCACTAGTGTATAAAAAGTTTCGATGAAATTTCCTTTGGAGGAAGTGGGATAAAAGCGTGAGCGTCCTTTCAGATGTGTATTGATGTATTTTTCAGTTTGAATTTCATTAGTATTGGCTGTGTAGGTTGGTAGTTGGTCATTGGCTGTGATGATGAGTATATTATCAGTGTCTTTTAAAGACGTTTCCTGTTTCTTTATAGCAAAATGCCTTTTGAGGGTTAATTTGCGGATGTATGAATTAAGTTCAACGAATAATTTGGTCATCTGTGAGGAGTTAGTGGGGCAAAATGAAAGGCCCTTTTCTAATAACTGGGTTTCCTGGGAAGTTAAAATATGATTGGAAAGATTAAAGATGCAACGTGTTTGTTCAATTGGATTGGTTATGGGGGGATTGATATTTCTGTTCTGTTTCTTTTTTCTTTTCCCTCTGTGTCCTCTTTTCCTGATTCTGGTAGTGGTCTCTTTAATTTCGATTTTGGTTGGAGGATTACACGAGAGGCTGTGGGGCTCGGTAGAGGTATTAGTAGTGTGTTCTGAGTAATGGTGGAAGGGAGGTCTAAAAAAGACGATGACATGGCAATGTTGGAGTTATCTTCATTAGGAAGGGATTCAGTTGGCTGTTTGGTAATAGATGGGAAGTAATTATTGATCAGAGTGGTTATGGTACCGGGGATGACTTTGGGACTCTGAGTTATGGATGTAGTAGGTAATGGAGGTGGAGATTGTGTATCGTATACACTGATTTGTGACAGTCCGGGGTCGACTTCTTCTATTGGTCTAGAAGTGGGATTGGTATTGGCTGTAGTTATTGGAACTTCACCAGTGGAGTTGGTGGTGTGTATGACTAGAGATTTGGGTGGGGAACCAACAATGAAATTGCAAGCTGGACTGGTATTTGGTGCAAATCTGATGTTTTTATTAATGGAGGGTGTCGAGTGAAGATTGTTTGTAAAGATCGTATCGGTGTTGTCAATAATCTGGTCAACCTTGAAGTTGTCCAGAGGGGGATGGCGTTTTTTTGTTGTTTGGGGTTTGACTATGGGTTTCGGTTTGCAGCCCTGAGTTGGATGTCTGTGAGTTTGTTTGTTGAAAATGGTTTTAGTCAGACTTTGTCCGAAGCAGAATTTAGGAGCTGACAGTGAGATGGGAGTGGTGGGATTATTGGAGGGTTCATCCTGTGTTGTGGTTGGTGGTTTGTACCCGGGAGGGGAAACCAATATGGGTGGTGGGTATGGTGGGTACTGTGGTGGGCGTGGAATGGTTAGGCTCATTAATGGTGGTGGGGGTGCTGGGTTGGGGAGTGTGGGTCTGGGGTTTGTGGGGGGGAATCTGGTCCTACGTTCCCTCTCCCTATGTTCAGCGTAGGCCAGTCTGTCTCTGTTGAGTTTTTTGAGTTTGGCATCAATGGTATCTATTTCAAATTTTTTTGTGCGTGAAATCAAATTGGACATGAGGGGGTGATATTGTTTGTTTTTGAGGTGAAGGGATAATTGTTCTCTACAATCTATAATTACTGGTTGTAATTCTAAAATAATAGATTTGCGTTTTCTGATGATTCTCTCCATCATTCCTCCCGTACAATTCTCCAAATAATCATACCAGTCATCAGAGAACACAGAATCTTTGGGAAAAGCTGTGAGTGTTTTAATTCTAATCCCATCAGGGGAAATTTTCTCTTTTATATAGGTTTCTTGCATGGCTATGTCCGCAATATTGAAGAATTCATCTTTGAGCGCATTCTCCAATTTGATGAATAGGGGTTTGAGGTCAATATCTGGAACTGTGATTTCATCCGGGGGGTCTGCAATAGACTTGGGTTGTGGTGTGGGAGTAGTCTTGAATTGGGCTAGAAGGCCTTCTCTGTGGGCAGCTTGTTTATCTATAAAGTCCATGTTGTACAAATATTGAAAACATCTTATTGTTTTCTTCCACCTCCAAGCTATATATCGACTCTGAGTGAGTGCTGACACAAGCATTTTTAACCTCACTTCATGCACAGTTTGATACGAACCAATTTTTAACCCCTTTTATCATATGCTGTTTTTATGCTTTGTTGCTATATTTTATGCGCTTTGTTATATATTTATAACTTGTCTGCTTTCTTCAGCTCCCTTGTGCCCCGGGTTGTTCCAGATAAATACATACTGTAACCAATAACCCCCCCCCCCCCCCATGTCCGTATTTGAACGGATTATTCCTCTGATTTCACCACATTTATTCCTATGCAGATTCTTTCTCCCACGTCCTGTTTAACATGCACACAACACACACTTTATCCTCCCCTACACCGCCCACACCTGGCTGACCACAGACCAATAAGGACTTCCACTCCTGCCCTCAATTGATATATAAATGAGAGTCAGAGCATCCCCAACCCCACAGAGGCGCTATATCTGGCTCTTCACCCGACTTTGGTAAGTCTAATGTTTTTATAAGTACATTTTTATACATCTCCTCCCCTCTTCCAATGATAGCTAATTTGTCAGAACGGTGTATCACATCGCCAGTGTACATATATGATTGTTTTAGTATATTCATTTATTTTGATGCATAGTACCATTATGTTTTGTATATTCTATATTACATTGCACTTGTCCATATTATATGCAACTCATTAAGATCAGTGGCTTCTATGCACACAAAATCCTAGAGTGTAACTGCAGCGCTATGCTACTTTACATGCTACCTCACATATGCATTTCCAATAACACCATTACAATCGCACCGATTTTGAATAATCGCACCATTTTGAATAACGCTTCAATCCATTCTATATGCATAATAACACCCTCATTCATACCCACTGACTATATTATTGCCGGTTTGTTTTTATGATGCACCCCCATGTAACTGTTACAATTGCACAGTCATTTTATTTATGTGTTATGGATTCTGCTGTAATTTATTATGTAAGTTATTATGCAATCTATGATTTATGCATAGCCTTACCGCTGTTTGTAAGTCTTTCATGACATTTTTGTAGTTTTGGTGCATCTTCGGGTGCTTGTATCTAGCGTTCCTCTGGCATTCCCCTTTTCTCTTTTGTTTCCCTTCCCCAGCTCCCTCCAAAAATTGTTTGCCTGAAGAAGCGGGACTGTTACCCGTGAAACGCGTTGCACTTTTTGAGCTCATAATAAATGTTACTTTAAACTTGAAGTAACCTGCCCGTTGTCTGGCCATTTTTTCAGAAGGGAGGTGAGTCCACCCACTTCCCCCTTTTTAACAATTTTAACTAATTTTACTCTACTTGGCGCCTCTGTTGTTATACCACATAACTGACCTCAGACAAGGGCATTGCTGGACCCCTGGAGGCTGGTGGAGGACCCAGTGGACGGATATCTGTTACAACCAGCAATCAGCAGTAACCGTATCTGTCTCATCAGCTTTTACCTTTATGGTAAAAAATGGAAAGTGACCGTCAATGTTTTTACAATTTTTGTGAGAAGTGTTGCTGTTTTTCCCTAGAAGAGCAGTAAACAGGCGACTGACGCCCGGGGGGATCAGTAAGCACCGTACAGCTTTCGTGCGACGCCCGGGGGGATCTGTGTAAGCGCTGTACAGCTTTCGTGCGACGCCCGGGGGGATCTGTGTAAGCGCTGTACAGCTTCCGTGTGACGCCCGGGGGGATCAGTAAGCACCGTACAGCTTTCGTGCGACGCCCGGGGGGATCTGTGTAAGCGCTGTACAGCTTTCGTGTGACGAGCTGTCATGTCTCGGACACTTTGTCTGATATATCGTCTTGTTTTCCAGCATTGTTAGAAGGATTCAGAAACGTTCTGGTAGATGTTTCTCCATACAAACATTTCTTACAATCTCTGCTTGGAATAACACATCCATCAATGTCCTCCATTCTCCCCTCACGTGATCGTGTGACAGATCTGTAACCGATCTCACAGACCGGCCTGGCCGTGAGGATTCCTCCAGCACATATATCTCTGAAGAGAGAGAAGGAGCGTGGAGGCCACCATTCCCAGATTCACTATCATAAAATAATGGCTTCTGGTTACTAGATAGAGGAACTCTCAGAAGAGAAACAGTGCACAAACCAGAAACTGGTATTCGGAAATTCTGAAAATCTGTCTGATAGGGATATGGAGGTGGCCATTTTTATTTCTATTTAATCAACACCAGTTGCCTGGCTGTCCTGCTGATCCTCTGCCTCTAATACGCTCAGTCATAGCCCCTGAACAAGCATGCAGCATATCAGGTGTTTCTGAGATTATTGTCAGATCTGTCAAGATTATCTGCATGATTGTTTCTGGTGATTGTTTCTGGTGTCATTACTGCAGCCAAATAAACCAGCAGGGCAGCCAGGCAACTGGTATTGTTTAAATGGAAATAAATATGGCAGCCTCCGTATTCTCCTCACTTCAGGTGTCCTTTAAGCAGCCTTGTGGGACATGTAGATGGGGCTGAGGTCACTGTTTGGGGCCACTTCTGAGAAGATTGTAGCGTGTTACTTTAGAGGCGTCCCACAAGGTCACCTTAAGGTCCAGCACGCTGCATCTCTGAGCAACAGCGACGGCTCTACACATTGTTCCTTTCCTCACCCACCTGGCTGAAGAGAGGTCCTACCCTCCACGGAAACAGTACGTGTCTCTGGGGTACACACCATGCCCGCAGCGTCACCCTTACGGTGGTGGCCACTAATGATCCAATGTTTTTCATCCAATTTTACCAAATCTATGTAATATAAGGGACTGCCTAAATAATCCATTCAGTATATTCACTCCATTTGCCCTTATAGTGCATAGATTTGGTAAAATTGGATGAAAAAGATTGGATCATTAGTGGCCACCATAAGGATCAAACGCTATCCTTACAGGTCGCACTTATTGCAGGCGATTACTAACAAGTAGTCCCATCAGCCCCCCCTTTTCCTACCCCCCACAATACTCGCTGACAGACTGCAATCACCCCACCCCATAGCTGAACAATGATCTATTTTAAGTTATCTGCAAGTTTTTGAGAAGATGAAGCTAATCAGAGGAGGATATGGAATATGTATTGGGGGTGGGGATTGTTTTATTAGCACAGGTCCTCTTTATCAGTTTGCTGCTTAGAGGCATCATTATGTTGTTCAGAGGGCACAGCTGCACTGCTGGTGGAGGGGCTCCTGGCCGACTACCCTGAGGCCTGGGACCCACTGGCAGGGCCTTAGGAGTGTTTGCGCTTTGCCAGAAGAGTACTACGGCAGTGGAACCTTATGATGGTGGTTCCCCTGCAATGCTTGCTGTCGCGATCGGGCTGCAGCATTTTTGGAGCGATCCCAGAGCAATCGCACGGACAGGATGCAGAGCCAAATCGCAATTTGCAATCTGTCGCAAGGCGCCACCAGCGGGTCTCAGTCCTCAAAAAACAGGAAGATCGCCCCCTGCAGTTCTGGCAGTCTGCGTAATGTGAAAGGGTTAATCAGCAGATAATCAATGAGACAAGTATCCAGATGACCAGCCGCTCTGCCGGATCCAGACACAGGAGCAGGAGTTGTGGGCAGAGTCACCCTTTAATGCCAGAAATCAGCGGCTCATTTCACTCACTTCTATAGACTTTGCCTCGGCAATAACTGGAGGACTTTAGCCCGGCGCTATCAGACGCTATCCCTATCGCTGATAATATGTATAATAATATGTTCCCCATGAGAGGAGCAGCACTCAGAATAACCCATTTATCTTTATTGATTTATCTTGATGAAATGACACCTCTGCCGAGGTTATAATCAAAGTATCGGAAGAGAGGTGAAAATTCTGCTCCAAAACGTTTGTTTAAAGTCCAGGGAATTCATTTTCCGAGTAACTGTTTATGGTGAACCAATAAAAGACAAGGTACAGCGTTACGCGGAGATCTGAACGCCGTGGAGGGTCTGTAGTATGCGTATAATTACTTTATCACGTTCTCATAGACAATAAGCAAAGTTCAGCATCCGAGGACATATAAACTCACCCTAAAATAAAATTATCAGCTGTGTTTCAGACATAAATGAATACTGATCTGGAAGGGCTAGAAACCGATATTTCAATGTTTCTTTAAAGATCTTCATCAGAAGAATTGAAGTCTATTTGAGGTAAAATTGTTCTATACATCTGTTTCTGTACATCTCCTCACTAGTTTCCAGATACCAACCCAACTGCAATCTCAGATCTGTCCTCCTCTACAATCACTTCCACATATCCACGTATACAAGATTTCTCACATGCTTCACAACTTCTCTGGAATCCATTCTAAAACACATCAGTCACTCCCCAACCTTTGTTTCCTTCAAGTGCACCCTTAAAATACCCCTTTCAGACAAGCATACAATCTAATATAGGCCATTCCACCTTCAGCCTGAGGACAAGCTGTGCTCCTTATTGTCAGGAAGTTGAGTGAGGCGCTGCAACAGAGAAGACCGCACCTCAGTTGCATAGAATGCGGAAGAGGTGACTCCACGTTCCCGCTTGCCGCTACTGTCGTTTTTTGGAGAGGGGAGCGCTGAAGGGTGCTCAGGGTTAGGGAGGGGGAGTCGGGCCTCCCTCCCCACGGCTGTGGAACCTGCTGCTTCCCCCTCATGCGCCCCTATAACTGGCTACCTATAATATCTGGCTATACTGGGGGCACCTACACCTGGCTACCTATATTGGGGGCACCTATACCAGGCTACCTATACTGGGGGCACCACCTATAGCAGGCTACCTATACTGGGGGCACCACCTATAGCTGGCTACCTATACTGGGGCACCTATAGCAGGCTATCTATACTGGGGGCACCACCTATAGCAGGCTACCTATACTGGGGGCACCTACACCTGGCTACCTATATTGGGGGCACCTATACCAGGCTACCTATACCGGGGGCACCACCTATAGCAGGCTATCTATACTGGGGGCACCTATACCAGGCTACCTATACTGGGGGCACCACCTATAGCAGGCTACCTATACTGGGGGCACCTACACCTGGCTACCTATATTGGGGGCACCTATACCAGGCTACCTATACTGGGGGCACCACCTATAGCAGGCTACCTATACTGGGGGCACCACCTATAGCTGGCTTCCTATACTGGGGCACCTATAGCAGGCTATCTATACTGGGGGCACCTATACCTGGCTACTTATACTGGGGGCACCACCTATACCTGGCTACCTATACTGGGGCACCTATACCTAGCTACCTATACTGGGGGCACCTATACCTGGCTACTTATACTGGGCGCACCTATACCTGGCTACCTATACTGGGGGCACCACCTATAGCAGGCTACCTATACTGGGGACACCTATACCTGGCTACCTATACTGGAGGCACCTATAGCAGGCTATCTATATTGGGGGGCACCTATACCTGGCTACCTATATTGTAAGTACTTATCCGTTAGCCGGGCGCATCCGGCAGGTGGCGCTGTTGTAGCGAATTTCGATGCGCTGGGTTGTATCTAATTCCATTCATACTTCAACGTAGTACTGTGTGAATGGAAGCGCCGCAGGTGGCGCTAATTACATTGATACGTTGATAACAATACAGTGTTAATGGCAAGGAATACATTGTATTTGAAGTGGCTGGCACTTTTACATGGAATTCAAATGAAGGCGGCGGCAATGTAACAGATGAAGCCGCCGCCTTCGTGTGTTCTTCTTCTTCTTCTCCCCCTTTGCCCTCCTCTCGCTTCTACAATGCTGGCAGCCTGCGGGGACATGCCTCTCCCCCCAGAGTCGTTCGTCGCGGCAGGGAATCCTGCTTGTTTCCTTGCGACGAACGACTGTGGGGGGGGGGGGGACAGGTGTGCCCCCCCCCCCCAGCTGGCAGGGTTGTATAGTTGAGAGAGGGCAAAGGGGGAGAAGAAGAACAGACGAAGGCGGCGGCTTCATCTGTTACATTGCCGCCGCCTTCATTTGAATTCCATTAAGTGCCAGTGCCGGCCACTTCAAATACAATGTATTCCTTGCCATTAACACTGTATTGTTATCAACGTATCAATGTAATTAGCGCCACCTGCGGCGCTTCCATTCACACAGTACTACGTTGAAGTATGAATGGAATTAGATACAACCCAGCGCATCGAAATTCGATACAACAGCGCCACCTGCCGGATGCGCCCGGCTAACGGATAAGTACCTGTTTTCTTATATCTTGCCCTGTATTTCCAATCTCTGTTTTCTTGGTTCCTTTTTTTTTTGGGGGGGGGGGGGGGGTTGCTGGAAGGGTAGGGAAGGCCCCATCCAAAGGTTCGCAGGGGGGGGGGGGGGGAGGCAGTCATTTCTAGTTACGTCCAGTGGGATTTGGTTCCCAAAGAGGGACTGTCCCTCTAAAAAAGGAGCAATGCTAACAGTGCATGTTCTGCAGGAAACCACAAACATCCACAGGTGAGGTAATTAGTGTCTCAGCACAGCTCATTAACTTCATCTGTGGATTTCCACAACACATGCCTTGTTGGGGGAACACGAGGGCTGCCTGGCCGGGATCAATACTCTAGCTTGGCTTGCAGATACTGCTGGTGATTGGCCTGGTGTGAAATCAGAGATGTGGTCATGTATCTGGTCTTATTGTGTGAATTCTAGTGATATGACTGAACTCTGGTGCCCTGGCTGAGCACAAGGACCTTTGCACATGTGTTGTGATTGTACTCTGAGGTATACTCTGGCCTGGCTTGCAGACACTGCTGGTGATGGGGCTGGTGTGAAATCAGAGATGTGGTCATGTATCTGGTTGTGTTTTGTGAATGTTAGTGAATAGTGATATGACTGAACTCTGGTGCCCTGGCTGAGCACAGGGACCTTTGCACATGTGTTGTGATTGTACTCTGAGGTGTAACGGGCTGCAACTCCTCGCCCGTGCGTTTTATGGCTGTACGCTGGATATACTGTACATGATGCATTATCAACCAGTTATGTCAGCCTCAAAGGTCACCATCGTAAAACGTTCTGAGACTGATCTACAAAGATGAGCGTTTATAAACAACGATGCTCAGGGGCGGGGCTACAAATCAATGCCCCTCCCAGTGTTCACACCCTTTCCCTTACCTACCCCTGGTGGCCCTCACAGCCCGGGGCCCAACTTGCAAGGGTCATAAAACATAAACCCTTCTATTAGAAGGAGCAGGGCCGGCCCTAGATTTTTTGCTGCCTGAGGCAAAAAAATTTTTTCCGACGCCACCCCCCCTCTGGGGGGCCGCCGAGCTGGAGGGGTAGCTGGCAGGACGGGGGTATTGGGCCTAGCGGCGGGGAGGGGGTCGTACCCCCCCTCCCTCGCCTGGGTCCCCCGAACTGCGCTCCCCTCCAGCCTTACATAGAAGAAGCAGCCGCTATTTGTAAGACGCACGGGCGGGGAGGACACTCACCTCTTCCCAGCGTGCGCTCCACTGACATCACTTCCTGCAGCGTTGCAGGAAGTGACGTCAGTGGAGCGCACGCTGGATCGAGGAAGAGGTGAGTCCTCCCCGCCCGTGCCTCTTACAAATAGCGGCTGCTTCTATGTAAGGCTGGAGGGGAGCGGAGGACGGGGGACCCAGGCGAGGGAGGGGGGGGTCCGACCCCTCCTCCCCGCCGCTAGGCCCAATACCCCCGTCCTGCCAGCTACCCCTCCAGCTCGGCGGCCGGCTCCCTGCACGGACGGGCGGATGCCGCCCCTGGAAATTTGCTGCCTGAGGCAAAAGTTTCACCCCGCCTCATGAGCGGGCCGGCCCTGAGAAGGAGTGAAGTAGTATTTGGGGCCCCCTTGCAGCTTTTGGCCCCCCTGCAATCGCAGGAGCTTCTCCCCTGTAGTTACACCCCGGACGATGTTTATATCATGTCACGAGCCGAGGACACCTGTGACTGCCCGCACAGATATTGAGATCCCCGGGAGTGGCGCTGTCTCAGCTGCAGCAACCCGTGGGGCGGAGTCATGGAATAGTGGTAAGTTTGCCGTAGGCAGTGAGCATCTTGCGATGTTTACATGGCTCTTGTAACCTGAAAGCAAAAAAGGTTGGTAATGGCCACTGTAGATGGAAGCAGCGGCTCCAGAGCCTTTTCCGATCCTCCACCCCCCCCTGGTGCCGGCCAGGACTGTTCCTCTGCCTTCCATGTATGAGATCAGGCTCACAGTGCCAGTAGGGGTCACACCGGCGCAGGAAGTGGCATCGATCTGCTCATGCACAGACAGGAAAGAGCAGGACTGGCTCCATGATAGTGCCTTGGCATGGGCTGGACTTTACAACTGCACAATGCAGCAACACGTGTTCACAGAGGAGAGCACAGCCATGAGAAATATTCTACATTCATGTTTAATATTGTAAAAAGGGTTCCGGTGCAGGAACAGGGGATGCGTCGGAATATCGGGGGAGGCCTCTGGCTAGCCAAAGGATTCCTCTTTACTGAGGTAAGTATTGAACTTTTTTATCCCTTCGGGTACCTTTTAAGCAATTAGCACAGCTCACGTTACCTAGGCAACATGTTAGTAGAGTTGGGCCGAACCTCTGATTTTAGGTTCGCGAACCTGGTTCGCGAACTTCCGCGGAAGGTTCGGTTCGCGTTAAAGTTCGCGAACCGCAATAGACTTCAATGGGGATGCGAACTTTGAAAAAAAAAAATAATTATGCTGGCCACAAAAGTGATGGAAAAGATGTTTCAAGGGGTCTAACACCTGGAGGGGGGCATGGCGGAGTGGGATAGATGCCAAAAGTCCCCGGGAAAAATCTGGATTTGACGCAAAGCAGCGTTTTAAGGGCAGAAATCACATTGAATGCTAAATGACAGGCCTAAAGTGCTTTAAAACATCTTGCATGTGTATACATCAATCAGGGAGTGTAATTAAGGTACTGCTTCACACTGACACACCAAACTCACCGTGTAACGCAGCGCAAACAGCTGTTTGTGTAGTGACGGCCGTGCTGGACTGGTGCGCACCATGGCGAGAGTGCAGGTTTTGGTGGCTTTACAGCCCATATGGTCGCCTGGCTGATGTAGCTGAATGACAGAACAGTGACTGTCCAGCTGATCAAATTTGGTCTGACCACAATGAGGCAACGACCTTATTATCGTGGGTGTGCCCCCCGAGACACTCATCGAGGCGCCGGTCATTGCTTCATTGTGATACGCAAGCCCCTTCACCACGGCAAGGTAATGATCACGAAGGGGAATGGGCGCATGTACATGCCTTTTCTTTTGTTGTTGCAGCTGCCCGCAGTGCAGCCAGAAAAATTAGGCAGTCATGTACACGCACCAGAAAAATTATTACAGCGGCCGCTGCTAGCAGCGGCCTAAAAAATTCAGCAATCCGCCTGGAGTCCCGGACCCTGTTGGTGGTGGCGGAGAAGGTAGTCAAGCGGCCTGCAGGCAGACATGCTGTGTGGAGGGACTGGGAGCGACTTAGTCTTCTTGGGGCAGGCCAGGCAGCCAGTCACACGGCGTGCAGGCAGAGATGCTGTGTGTGCGGGGACTGACTTAGTCTTGGGGCGGGCAGCAGCCCTCCGAGATCCATGCCTCATTCATTTTGATAAAGGTGAGGTACTTAACACTTTTGTGACTTAGGCGACTTCTCTTCTCTGTGACAATGCCTCCAGCTGCGCTGAAGGTCCTTTCTGACAGGACGCTTGCGGCAGGGCAGGAGAGAAGTTGGATGGCAAATTGGGACAGTTCTGGCCACAGGTCAAGCCTGCGCACCCAGTAGTTCAAGGGTTCCTCATCGCTGTTCACAGCAGTGTCTACATCCACACTTAAGGCCAGGTAGTCGGCTACCTGCCGTTCCAGACGTTGGTGGAGGGTGGATCCGGAAGGGCTACGGCGAGGCGTTGGACTAAAGAACGTCCGCATGTCCGACATCACCATGAGATCGCTGGAGCGTCCTGTCCAGTGGTACCTTGCTGGCGTTGTGCCGTCACATCACCCTTAAAGGCATTGTAAAGCATAGTTGACAGCTGGTTCTGCATGTGCTGCATCCTTTCCACCTTCCGGTGAGTTGGTAACAGGTCCGCCACTTTGTGCCTGTACCGAGGGTCTAGTAGTGTGGCCACCCAGTACAGCTCATTCCCCTTGAAGTTTTTTATACGGGGGTCCCTCAACAGGCAGGACAGCATAAAAGACGACATCTGCACAAAGTCGGATCCAGTACCCTCCATCTCCTCTTGCTCTTCCTCAGTGACGTCAGGTAAGTCAACCTCCTCCCTCCAGCCGCGAACAATACCACGGGAAGGTTGAGCAGCACAAGCCCCTTGCGATGCCTGCTGAGGTTGTTCTCCTGCCGCTGTCCCCTCCTCCTCCTCCTCCTCCTCCCCCAAAGAAACACCTTGCTCATCATCCTCTGAGTCTGACTCGTCTTCTGCACACGACTTCTCTTCTTCCTCCTCCTCCCCCCTCTGTGCTGCCGCAGGTGTTGAGGAAACAGCTGGGTCTGATGAAAATTGGTCCCATGCCTGTTCCTGCCGTAAAGGTTCCTGGTCACGCTCATTCACAGCTTCATCCGCCACTCTACGCACAGCACGCTCCAAGAAGTAAGCGTAGGGAATTAAGTCGCTGATGGTGCCCTCACTGCGGCTCACCAGGTTGGTCACCTCCTCAAACGGCCGCATGAGCCTGCATGCATTTTCCATCAGTGTCCAGTTGTCGGGCCAGAACATCCCCATCTTCCCAGACTGTTTCATTCTACTGTAGTTGTAGAGGTAGTGGGTCACGGCTTTCTTCTGTTCTAGCAGGCGGGAGAACATGAGCAGGGTCGAGTTCCAGCGAGTCGGGCTATCGCAAATGAGGCGTCTCACCGGCATGTTGTTTTTGCGCTGAATTTCCGCAAAGCGTGCCATGGCTGTGTAAGACCGCCTCAAATGCCCACAGAACTTCCTGGCCTGCTTCAGGACATTCGCTAAGCCAGGGTACTTTGCCACAAATCTTTGAACCACTAGATTCATGACATGTGCCATGCAGGGTATGTGTGTCAGCTTCCCCATATGCAAAGCGGCAAGCAGATTGCTGCCGTTGTCGCACACCACGTTTCCTATCTCCAGGTGGTGCGGGGTCAGCCACTCATCCACCTGTTTCTTAAGAGCAGCCAGGAGAGCTGCTCCAGTGTGACTCTCCGCTTTGAGACAAGCCATGTCTAAGATGGCGTGACACCGTCGTACCTGGCATGCAGCATAGGCCCTGCGGAGCTGGGGCTGTGTAGCTGGAGAGGAGAACTGCCACTCAGCCAAGGAGGAGGAGGACAGCGAAGAGCATGTAGCAGGAGGAGAGGAGGTGGCAGGAGGCCTGCCTGCAAGCCGTGGAGGTGTCACAATTTGGTCCGCTGCGCCCTGCTTGCCATTGTTCACCACCAGGTTCACCCAATGGGCTGTGTAGGTAATGTAGCGGCCCTGCCCGTGCTTGGCAGACCAGGCATCCGTGGTCAGGTGTACCCTTGACCCAACGCTCTTCGCAAGAGATGACACCACTTGCCTCTCAACTTCACGGTGCAGTTGGGGTATGGCCTTTCTCGAAAAATAAGTGCGGCCTGGCATCTTCCACTGCGGTGTTCCGATGGCCACAAATTTACGGAAGGCCTCAGAGTCCACCAGCCGGTATGGTAACAGCTGGCGAGCTAACAGTTCTGCCACGCCAGCTGTCAGACGCCGGGCAAGGGGGTGACTGGCCGAAATTGGCTTCTTCCGCTCAAACATTTCCTTCACGGACACCTGACTGCTGCTGTGGGCAGAGGAGCAGGAACCGCTCAAGGGCAGAGGCGGAGTGGAGGAGGGTGCCTGTGAAGGTGCAAGGGAGAAAGCGGCAGAAGCAGATGATGCACCTGAAGGAGGAAGAGGAGAAGGAGGGTGGCTTTGCTTTTGTGTGCTGCTGCTGCTTTTGCTCAGGTGGCCATCCCATTGCTGTTTGTGCCTTTTCTCCAGGTGCCTTCGTAAGGCACTTGTCCCTACGTGAGTGTTGGCCTTTCCACGGCTCAATTTTTGTTGGCAGAGCGAACAGATGGCTTTGGTCCGATCTGAGGCACACACATTAAAAAATTTCCACACCGCTGAGCCACCCTGGGATGTGGGCACTATGGGGACCTCAGCAGCTGATGCTGAAGGGCAAGTTGGCTGGCTGTACATAGGTGGCGATACATGGTGCCGGACTCTGCCACCAGCTGTTTCTGACGAAGAGCTGCCCCAGCTTCTTTCAGCAACTTCTCTCCTCCTACTACTCTCTGACTCCCCCTCTGAACTGTCCCCCTCTTCATCTCCTCTATTGGGAACATACAGAGGATCCCTATTACCGTCATCATCGTAGTCATCCTGCCCAGCTTCGCTTGCCTCAGACAAATCCAAACTTGCACCATCAGTAGGTCCTTCATCCTCCTGACACGTTACATCCATAGTGTTGCCGCGTAACTCAGACATATTAGCTGGTGAAAATCCATCTGGCTGTAACAACAATGGCTGTGCATCAGTGATTTCAACACTAAATAATTCTTGCGAAGTGTCAAATGCAGCGGAAGTGGTGCTAGTAGTAGCGCTGGTGGCTGAGCAAGATGAGGTGTTCTGTGTCGCTAAATACTCAACCACGTCCTGACAATCTTGGGAGGTGATGGGACGTGCCTTCTTCCGAGCACTGTACTGTGGGCCAGGTCCACATGAAATAACATTTAAACGACCTCGCGCAGACCTGCCGGGTGGCCTTTCTCTGGCTCTGGCACTACCTCTTCCTCTACCTGTTTTGTCCATATCGGGTATGCACGGAGTGGTATATCACACTGCGTGCACTCACGTAGGTAGGTGGGTTCACTTAACTGCACAGGTATGCGCAATGATGCGGTGGGTTCACTAAACAGAACAGGTATACAGTGGCGGGTTCACAGAACAGGTATGCAGTGGCAGGTTCACTGAACACAACAGGTATGCAGTGGCGGGTTCACTGAACAGGTATACAGTGGCGGGTCCACTGAACAGAACAGGTATGCAGTGGCGGGTTCACTAAACAGAACAGGTATACAGTGGCGGGTTCACTAAACAGAACAGGTATACAGTGGCGGGTTCACAGAACAGGTATGCAGTGGCAGGTTCACTGAACACAACAGGTATGCAGTGGCGGGTTCACTGAACAGGTATACAGTGGCGGGTCCATTGAACAGAACAGGTATGCAGTGGCGGGTTCACTAAACAGAAAAGGTATACAGTGGCGGGTTCACTAAACAGAACAGGTATACAGTGGCGGGTTCACAGAACAGGTATGCAGTGGCAGGTTCACTGAACACAACAGGTATGCAGTGGCGGGTTCACTGAACAGGTATACAGTGGCGGGTCCACTGAACAGAACAGGTATGCAGTGGCGGGTTCACTAAACAGAACAGGTATACAGTGGCGGGTTCACTAAACAGAACAGGTATACAGTGGT
Organism: Hyperolius riggenbachi; assembly: GCF_040937935.1. Lineage (NCBI taxonomy): Eukaryota > Metazoa > Chordata > Amphibia > Anura > Hyperoliidae > Hyperolius > Hyperolius riggenbachi. Next base: position 3,089,201 of record NC_090654.1, on the reverse strand, counting down.
GGGTTCACTAAACAGAACAGGTATACAGTGGCGGGTTCACAGAACAGGTATGCAGTGGCAGGTTCACTGAACACAACAGGTATGCAGTGGCGGGTTCACTGAACAGGTATACAGTGGCGGGTGCACTGAACAGAACAGGTATGCAGTGGCGGGTTCACTAAACAGAACAGGTATACAGTGGCGGGTTCACTGAACAGGTATACAGTGGCGGGTCCACTGAACAGAACAGGTATGCAGTGGCGGGTTCACTAAACAGAACAGGTATACAGTGGCGGGTTCACAGAACAGGTATGCAGTGGCAGGTTCGCTGAACACAACAGGTATGCAGTGGCGGGTTCACTGAACAGGTATACAGTGGCGGGTACACTGAACAGAACAGGTATGCAGTGGCGGGTTCACTAAACAGAACAGGTATACAGTGGCGGGTTCACTGAACAGGTATACAGTGGCGGGTCCACTGAACAGAACAGGTATGCAGTGGCGGGTTCACTAAACAGAACAGGTATACAGTGGCGGGTTCACTAAACAGAACAGGTATGCAGTGGCGGGTTCACTGAACAGGTATACAGTGGCGGGTCCACTGAACAGAACAGGTATGCAGTGGCGGGTTCACTAAACAGAACAGGTATACAGTGGCGGGTTCACTAAACAGAACAGGTATACAGTGGCGGGTTCACAGAACAGGTATGCAGTGGCAGGTTCACTGAACACAACAGGTATGCAGTGGCGGGTTCACTGAACAGGTATACAGTGGCGGGTCCACTGAACAGAACAGGTATGCAGTGGCGGGTTCACTAAACAGAACAGGTATACAGTGGCGGGTTCACTAAACAGAACAGGTATACAGTGGCGGGTTCACAGAACAGGCATGCAGTGGCAGGTTCACTGAACACAACAGGTATGCAGTGGCGGGTTCACTGAACAGGTATACAGTGGCGGGTCCACTGAACAGAACAGGTATGCAGTGGCGGGTTCACTAAACAGAACAGGTATACAGTGGCGGGTTCACTAAACAGAACAGGTATACAGTGGTGGGTTCACAGAACAGGTATGCAGTGGCAGGTTCACTGAACACAACAGGTATGCAGTGGCGGGTTCACTGAACAGGTATACAGTGGCGGGTCCACTGAACAGAACAGGTATGCAGTGGCGGGTTAACTGAACAGGTATACAGTGGCGGGTCCACTGAACAGAACAGGTATGCAGTGGTAGGTTCACTGAACAGGTATGCAGTGGCAGGTTCGCTGAACACAACAGGTATGCAGTGGCGGGTTCACTGAACAGGTATACAGTGGCGGGTACACTGAACAGAACAGGTATGCAGTGGCGGGTTCACTAAACAGAACAGGTATACAGTGGCGGGTTCACTGAACAGGTATACAGTGGCGGGTCCACTGAACAGAACAGGTATGCAGTGGCGGGTTCACTAAACAGAACAGGTATACAGTGGCGGGTTCACTAAACAGAACAGGTATGCAGTGGCGGGTTCACTGAACAGGTATACAGTGGCGGGTCCACTGAACAGAACAGGTATGCAGTGGCGAGTTCACTAAACAGAACAGGTATACAGTGGCGGGTTCACTAAACAGAACAGGTATACAGTGGCGGGTTCACAGAACAGGTATGCAGTGGCAGGTTCACTGAACACAACAGGTATGCAGTGGCGGGTTCACTGAACAGGTATACAGTGGCGGGTCCACTGAACAGAACAGGTATGCAGTGGCGGGTTCACTAAACAGAACAGGTATACAGTGGCGGGTTCACTAAACAGAACAGGTATACAGTGGCGGGTTCACAGAACAGGCATGCAGTGGCAGGTTCACTGAACACAACAGGTATGCAGTGGCGGGTTCACTGAACAGGTATACAGTGGCGGGTCCACTGAACAGAACAGGTATGCAGTGGCGGGTTCACTAAACAGAACAGGTATACAGTGGCGGGTTCACTAAACAGAACAGGTATACAGTGGTGGGTTCACAGAACAGGTATGCAGTGGCAGGTTCACTGAACACAACAGGTATGCAGTGGCGGGTTCACTGAACAGGTATACAGTGGCGGGTCCATTGAACAGAACAGGTATGCAGTGGCGGGTTCACTGAACAGGTATACAGTGGCGGGTCCACTGAACAGAACAGGTATGCAGTGGCGGGTTCACTGAACAGGTATACAGTGGCGGGTCCACTGAACAGAACAGGTATGCAGTGGTAGGTTCACTGAACAGGTATGCAGTGGCAGGTTCGCTGAACACAACAGGTATGCAGTGGCGGGTTCACTGAACAGGTATACAGTGGCGGGTACACTGAACAGAACAGGTATGCAGTGGCGGGTTCACTAAACAGAACAGGTATACAGTGGCGGGTTCACTGAACAGGTATACAGTGGCGGGTCCACTGAACAGAACAGGTATGCAGTGGCGGGTTCACTAAACAGAACAGGTATACAGTGGCGGGTTCACTAAACAGAACAGGTATGCAGTGGCGGGTTCACTGAACAGGTATACAGTGGCGGGTCCACTGAACAGAACAGGTATGCAGTGGCGAGTTCACTAAACAGAACAGGTATACAGTGGCGGGTTCACTAAACAGAACAGGTATACAGTGGCGGGTTCACAGAACAGGTATGCAGTGGCAGGTTCACTGAACACAACAGGTATGCAGTGGCGGGTTCACTGAACAGGTATACAGTGGCGGGTCCACTGAACAGAACAGGTATGCAGTGGCGGGTTCACTAAACAGAACAGGTATACAGTGGCGGGTTCACTAAACAGAACAGGTATACAGTGGCGGGTTCACAGAACAGGCATGCAGTGGCAGGTTCACTGAACACAACAGGTATGCAGTGGCGGGTTCACTGAACAGGTATACAGTGGCGGGTCCACTGAACAGAACAGGTATGCAGTGGCGGGTTCACTAAACAGAACAGGTATACAGTGGCGGGTTCACTAAACAGAACAGGTATACAGTGGTGGGTTCACAGAACAGGTATGCAGTGGCAGGTTCACTGAACACAACAGGTATGCAGTGGCGGGTTCACTGAACAGGTATACAGTGGCGGGTCCACTGAACAGAACAGGTATGCAGTGGCGGGTTCACTGAACAGGTATACAGTGGCGGGTCCACTGAACAGAACAGGTATGCAGTGGCGGGTTCACTGAACAGGTATGCAGTGGTGGGTTCACAGAACAGTTATGCAGTGGTGGGTTCACAGCACAGGTATGCAGTGGTGGGTTCACTGAACAGGTATACAGTGGCGGGTCCACTGAACAGAACAGGTATGCAGTGGCGGGTTCACTGAACAGGTATACAGTGGCGGGTCCACTGAACAGAACAGGTATGCAGTGGCGGGTTCACTGAACAGGTATGCAGTGGTGGGTTCACAGAACAGGTATGCAGTGGTGGGTTCACAGCACAGGTATGCAGTGGTGGGTTCAATGAACAGGTATACAGTGGCGGGTCCACTGAACAGAACAGGTATGCAGTGGCAGGTTCACTGAACAGGTATGCAGTGGTGGGTTCACAGCACAGGTATGCAGTGGTGGGTTCACAGCACAGGTATGCAGTGGTGGGTTCACAGCACAGGTATGCAGTGGTGGGTTCACAGCACAGGTATGCAGTGGTGGGTTCACAGAACAGGTATGCAGCCAGGCAGGAACAAGTTAAGCCTAACTAATCTTTTCCTGAGAGACAGTCTGCAGCAGCTCGCCCTACTTTCACTAACGCAGGCAGCACACGAGTGACCGTAATGGCCGCCGCTGCCTGCCTTATATAAGGGGGGGTGGGGCTCCAGGGGCTAGTGTAGCCTAATTGGCTACACTGGGCCTGCTGACTGTGATGTAGAGGATCAAAGTTGACCCTCCATGTGCATTATGGGGCGAACCGAACTTCCGCAAAGGTTCGCCTGCGGGACGCGAACGCGAACCACTGAAGTTCGCATGGAACCGTTTGCAGGCGAACCGTTCGGCCCAACTCTACATGCTAGTGTAAAGCACGATAAGCAGGTAGTGAGGGTTGTGCTAACTGCACCTAACTGGCATATGTATCAGTTAAATGGGCATGGGAATTTTACTGTTATCTAGTCTAGAGAATCTACCCCCATGTCATTTATCAAGAACCTGGCTGTGCCTGGCAATGAACACTGCTGGAATTTGCCTCAGTTTGACTCCAGAGCTGTCCAGATGAACACATCCATGAAGTCCCGGCTGAGAAGGTCCTGAATCTGGACACCACTGAAGTCACTGGAGACAACATTCTGCTGGTCTGTTCTGATCTCTAGAGAGGAACTGCAGCAACCAGATGTAGCAATAAAGTATGGCTTGGTGACAGCAGGTCTGAGTGTCCCACAAGAGTGCAGAGGTGTGGAGGGGACATCTGGCTTTGTGTGGTCTCCTGATGATGGTCTCACTTGACTCTCACTGGAGTCACACATGCTTTCTGGGAACAGGGAACCCGACACAGACCCTGACATTGACATGTTGCCTTCATCAGCTGCATCCCAAACACATCTCTCAAAGAAAGGTCCACTCCATGATCAAGCTTTCCTCTCGATGTTTGAGCCTCTCTTGCTGTAAGTTTAGGAAATGCTGTTGCCATGGTGTTGGTCTGCTCTACAAAAACCTATGATTTGATACCTGGAGGAGGAATTAGGTCTTCTGTTTAATTTTCATAACTTTTTTAAGGGTGAGAAGAGCAGGAAAAGGTGGCAGATCAGAAGCAGGAGAGAGAGGCCAGGATTTGCCATCAGAATAGCGGCAGTGGAGAATACAGCATAAGACGGGAAGGAGATACAGATACAGTGACAGAACAGTGAGCTGGTGACACAGCTGCTCAGCTCCTCCCGCTAGGCCATGTATGTCCTTCAACTAAGAAAGAATAGAGCGCGCCATAGTGCATTAAACGTTTTCAGGGTATTTTATTGACACATAAAAGTTCTACTCACAAACATAGGAGTTAAAATCGCATGTCAGCGGAATGCCAGCCGCTTCCCTCAGTAAGGGACTGACGAAGGCGCCGTGCGCCGAAACGCGTCATGACGTCACACGCTTACTGACCCAGCCACGCCCACTCCCCAGCGAAACGGAGCGAAACGGAGCCCAGGACATCGGAATCCGCGCTGCTGGCCACAGCGCGTCATCCTCCACCACTGAGGGAAGCGGCTGGCATTCCGCTGATATGCGATTTTAACTCCTATGTTTGTGAGTACAACTTTTATGTGTCAATAAAATACCCTGAAAACGTTTAATGCACTATGGCGCGCTCTATTCTTTCTTAGTTGTCTTGCCAATCACCCTATCTGGAGCGCTGCAGTGTGGAAACTTTGAAGGGGAACCATCTGTGACGGTGTGACCTCTTGGCTGGAGCGCAGGATAACTTCGTGTGTTTGTGTATGTCCTTCAATTAGCTGCTCTGCTCCTCCCACTAGGCCATGTCTGTCATAATTAGCTTCTCTGCTCCTCCCACTAGGCCATGTATGTCCTTCAATTAGCTGCTCTGCTCCTCCTAGTAGGCTATGTAAGTCTTCCAATTAGCTGCTCTGCTCCTCCCACTAGGCCATGTCTGTCATCCAATTAGCTTCTCTGCTCCTCCCACTAAGCCATGTATGTCCTTCAATTAGCTGCTCTGCTCCTCCCACTAGACCATGTATGTCCTTCAATTAGCTGCTCTGCTCCTCCCACTAGGCCATGTATGTCTTTCAATTAGCTGCTCTGCTCCTCCTAGTAGACTATGTAAGTCCTCCAATTAGCTGCTCTGCTCCTCCCACTAGACCATGTCGGTCCTCCAAATAGCTGCTCTGCTCCTCCCATTAGGCCATGTCGGTCCTCCAATTAGCTGCTCTGCTCCTCCCGCTAGGCCATGTATGTCCTTCAATTAGCTGCTCTGCTCCGCCCCCTCCCGCTAGGCCATGACGGTCCTTCAGTTAGCTGCTCTGCTCCTCCCACAAAGCTATGTTGGTCCTCCAATTAGCTGGTCTGTTCCTCCCACTAGGCCATGTGGGTCCTTAAACTAATTGGTCTGCTCCTCCCGCTAGACTATGTAAGTCATCCAATTAGCTGCTCTGCTCCTCCCACTAGGCCATGTAGGCTCCCTGGGTGGTGGAATGTATATGGTGAAACATGTATTTGGTATCCAGACAGTATATATTTTCTTGCTTTGATGAACAGATGGGGCAGATGATCATAGATTGGTCAGAGGCTGAACAAGCTGAGGACCTTGCTGAGCGATGGCCTCTGATGTCTCCCCCTGCTGGTTGGTTAGCTGATCCCTGGCTACAACTGATGTTTGGTCGCTCAATTTGTTTTTATAACAGGCTCCGCATATAATTGGATGGACAGTGTGACTTAAAGTGGACCCAAATAAAAAATACAAGATTTCAGAAATAAAATGTATTTTCTAAATTATAATAATAAATAGCAGCCTTTTGTGACACCAGGCGACGCCCAGTCGTCCAAAACGCATAAAAATCACAGATCCAGCAGTCGTTTCTGATCACCGCAATCGATCGCACATCTATTGCAGGGCTCAGAATGGCAAACTTTGGTTTTAAGATAGACAGTTCTGGGAAAGGAAGTTAATTGCGTTTAACACCTAGCTGTAACAAGCTGGTTCCCCGGCCCCCTGGAGAGCTAATGGCCCCTCTCAGAGGATATGCCAGCTGTTTCGCTCTGATAAGGAGGCCTAGATTCAGCCAGGCAGGCTACGAATCCCCGGGGGGTCTTGACACCTTGCTCCCTGGAAAGGATCAAAGGGAAGGCAGCTGCCAGCACACACCGTGAATGACCTGAGGCTCATAGCATAATCCATAACTTCCCAGATCTGTCATATTTCTGGGGTTCCTGAGATGGCAGCTTCGCCAAATGTGGGGAAAGTGTAGCATGAGTCCCGGTGCTGGTTCTGTGAACTTCCCAGAACTCTGTCCCCTAAACTCTCATAGCAATATGGGTTTGAAGAGACGGGGGGTAAATTCTCATGATAGACCTGTCATATTTCATGTCCTAGGATTCGTACAATCATGCTGAGTGTGAATATGCGGTATAGGTTTTACCTGCTCCCACGTGCACCCCAAGATGGGCCGAACTAGAATTCTGCCAGTCTGAGGGTCTGTAAGGATGGGACAGCCCCTGCTCCATCCTCCCGAGGCGGGACTTGTGCCTGTCATAGCCACTCCCCGCAGCGATGGGTGATAAAACTAGTGACAGGCTGAAACGCAAGTGTCCTCCACCTTGAAACTCCATCTTGATCACATCTGTGCCAGCTTGAGGATATGCTGGCATCCACCTGGTCTGAACTCTGAACTTTAAGCTGAAACAAAAGGAACTCTACAAGTGTTTCCCACAAAAGGGCATCTTTCCGCAAATCTAAGTATTTTTTATCCCTTTTAGTTTCTTTTATACTGTGTTATCATTTGTCTCTATAATTGTTGATTTTAACAATTTTCTGTATATATTAATTATTTATATTGCACGTAAATAAAGGCTTTAACAAAGTCGTTTACTGTTCCGCTACACCTGCTATACAGCCATACACAGAAACTGAACTCAGGTCTCTGAGGAGTTGCTACTATTATTGATATCTAGACAGGATACAGCGTGTTTTAACCCCTTTATTTGCAGGATCAGTCAGTCAGTCGGTAGGGACCACTGGCCCATACCAGTGGTGGTGGCAGATATACCCTGAAATAGTGTGTGAAGTGTATTTCCATAACCCACAGGCTCCCTTCTGGTTTGTCTGCGGCCAATTCCCAACGGTTTCTGCGCATTGACTGCGACCACAGTTTGCACGATCTGTGCGCTGGAACCGTTTGGAAGGCATTTCGCGTTCCAGCCACCAGGGCTCCTGTGACACCTTTTTTCAGCTGCATGATGACAAATATAAAATATTTTCCATTTATTGGAGAAACCCCTCCCTTCCTTTCAAATCAGAATCCGGCAGACTGGTGGAGTAGGAGGTGTCTGGCAATGGAGGAATTGCTAATGGCTGCCACCTGTATAACCCTAGTTATGGAAAGAGAAGGGTGAAAAGCATGCACTGAAATGCTCATAGGCTTGGAGGAGTGTTTATTATCTTTGTGTGTGTCAGAGTGCTGCAACTAAATATTTTGAATTAAAAAAATGTTTGATTTGGGTCCGCTTTAACCCCCCTGGCGGTATGATTATTTCTGGATTTTAGAAACTAAAAGCAGTGCATTTAAAAAAGAACACTTTTATACCCTAAAAGCAGGAAAAAAAATTACACCCCACACACACACACGATTTTATATATGCAGCAATGTCCCCAGTATTCGGCACTGATGGGGATGGCCTGATGCTGGATTCATGTGCTTGCCGGTTGCCTGCTCAAAAGGAATACACCCCCCTCCCCCCAATACCCCCCCCCCCTCCCCCCAATAACCCCCCCCCCCCCTGCAGTAACAAAGCAATAAATACTTACCGACTTACTGCCTCCAAGGACATCTTCCAAGCTTCCTGTAGCGTACGGCTTCCAGCGTGTCACTAGAGTTGGGCCGAACGGTTCGCCTGCGAACGGTTCCATGCGAACTTCAGTGGTTCGCGTTCGCGTCCCGCAGGCGAACCTTTGCGGAAGTTCGGTTCGCCCCATAATGCACATGGAGGGTCAACTTTGACCCTCTACATCACAGTCAGCAGGCCCAGTGTAGCCAATTAGGCTACACTAGCCCCTGGAGCCCCACCCCCCCTTATATAAGGCAGGCAGCGGCGGCCATTACGGTCACTCGTGTGCTGCCTGCGTTAGTGAGAGTAGGGCGAGCTGCTGCAGACTGTCTCTCAGGGAAAGATTAGTTAGGCTTAACTTGTTCCTGTCTGGCTGCATACCTGTTCTGTGAACCCACCACTGCATACCTGTGCTGTGAACCCACCACTGCATACCTGTGCTGTGAACCCACCACTGCATACCTGTGCTGTGAACCCACCACTGCATACCTGTTCAGTGAACCTGCCACTGCATACCTGTTCTGTTCAGTGGACCCGCCACTGTATACCTGTTCATTGAACCCACCACTGCATACCTATGCTGTGAACCCACCACTGCATACCTGTTCTGTGAACCCACCACTGCATACCTGTTCAGTGAACCCGCCACTGCATACCTGTTCTGTTCAGTGGACCCGCCACTGTATACCTGTTCAGTGAACCCGCCACTGCATACCTGTTCTGTTCAGTGGACCCGCCACTGTATACCTGTTCAGTGAACCCGCCACTGCATACCTGTTGTGTTCAGTGAACCTGCCACTGCATACCTGTTCTGTGAACCCGCCACTGTATACCTGTTCTGTTTAGTGAACCCGCCACTGCATACCTGTTCTGTTCAGTGGACCCGCCACTGTATACCTGTTCTGTTCAGTGGACCCGCCACTGTATACCTGTTCAGTGAACCCGCCACTGCATACCTGTTCTGTTTAGTGAACCCGCCACTGTATACCTGTTCTGTTTAGTGAACCCGCCACTGCATACCTGTTCTGTTCAGTGGACCCGCCACTGTATACCTGTTCAGTGAACCCGCCACTGTATACCTGTTCTGTTTAGTGAACCCGCCACTGCATACCTGTTCTGTTCAGTGGACCCGCCACTGTATACCTGTTCAGTGAACCCGCCACTGTATACCTGTTCTGTTTAGTGAACCCGCCACTGCATACCTGTTCTGTTCAGTGGACCCGCCACTGTATACCTGTTCAGTGAACCCGCCACTGCATACCTGTTGTGTTCAGTGAACCTGCCACTGCATACCTGTTCTGTGAACCCGCCACTGTATACCTGTTCTGTTTAGTGAACCCGCCACTGTATACCTGTTCTGTTTAGTGAACCCGCCACTGCATACCTGTTCTGTTCAGTGGACCCGCCACTGTATACCTGTTCAGTGAACCCGCCACTGCATACCTGTTGTGTTCAGTGAACCTGCCACTGCATACCTGTTCTGTGAACCTGCCACTGTATACCTGTTCTGTTTAGTGAACCCGCCACTGTATACCTGTTCTGTTTAGTGAACCCGCCACTGTATACCTGTTCTGTTTAGTGAACCCGCCACTGCATACCTGTTCTGTTCAGTGGACCCGCCACTGTATACCTGTTCAGTGAACCCGCCACTGCATACCTGTTGTGTTCAGTAAACCTGCCACTGCATACCTGTTCTGTGAACCCGCCACTGTATACCTGTTCTGTTTAGTGAACCCGCCACTGCATACCTGTTCTGTTCAGTGGACCCGCCACTGTATACCTGTTCAGTGAACCCGCCACTGCATACCTGTTCTGTTCAGTGGACCCGCCACTGTATACCTGTTCAGTGAACCCGCCACTGCATACCTGTTGTGTTCAGTGAACCTGCCACTGCATACCTGTTCTGTGAACCCGCCACTGTATACCTGTTCTGTTTAGTGAACCCGCCACTGTATACCTGTTCTGTTTAGTGAACCCGCCACTGCATACCTGTTCTGTTCAGTGGACCCGCCACTGTATACCTATTCAGTGAACCCGCCACTGCATACCTGTTGTGTTCAGTGAACCTGCCACTGCATACCTGTTCTGTGAACCCGCCACTGTATACCTGTTCTGTTTAGTGAACCCGCCACTGTATACCTGTTCTGTTTAGTGAACCCGCCACTGCATACCTGTTCTGTTCAGTGGACCCGCCACTGTATACCTGTTCAGTGAACCCGCCACTGCATACCTGTTGTGTTCAGTGAACCTGCCACTGCATACCTGTTCTGTGAACCCGCCACTGTATACCTGTTCTGTTTAGTGAACCCGCCACTGTATACCTGTTCTGTTTAGTGAACCCGCCACTGCATACCTGTTCTGTTCAGTGGACCCGCCACTGTATACCTGTTCAGTGAACCCGCCACTGCATACCTGTTCTGTTTAGTGAACCCGCCACTGTATACCTGTTCTGTTTAGTGAACCCGCCACTGCATACCTGTTCTGTTCAGTGGACCCGCCACTGTATACCTGTTCAGTGAACCCGCCACTGTATACCTGTTCTGTTTAGTGAACCCGCCACTGCATACCTGTTCTGTTCAGTGGACCCGCCACTGTATACCTGTTCAGTGAACCTGCCACTGTATACCTGTTCTGTTCAGTGGACCCGCCACTGTATACCTGTTCAGTGAACCCGCCACTGCATACCTGTTGTGTTCAGTGAACCTGCCACTGCATACCTGTTCTGTGAACCCGCCACTGTATACCTGTTCTGTTTAGTGAACCCGCTACTGTATACCTGTTCTGTTTAGTGAACCCGCCACTGTATACCTGTTCTGTTTAGTGAACCCGCCACTGCATACCTGTTCTGTTCAGTGGACCTGCCACTGTATACCTGTTCAGTGAACCCGCCACTGCATACCTGTTGTGTTCAGTGAACCTGCCACTGCATACCTGTTCTGTGAACCCGCCACTGTATACCTGTTCTGTTTAGTGAACCCGCCACTGTATACCTGTTCTGTTTAGTGAACCCGCCACTGCATACCTGTTCTGTTCAGTGGACCCGCCAGTGTATACCTGTTCAGTATACCCGCCACTGCATACCTGTTGTGTTCAGTGAACCTGCCACTGCATACCTGTTCTGTGAACCCGCCACTGTATACCTGTTCTGTTTAGTGAACCCACCGCATCAGTGCGCATACCTGTGCAGTTAAGTGAACCCACCTACCTACGTGAGTGCACGCAGTGTGATATACCACTCCGTGCATACCCGATATGGACAAAACAGGTAGAGGAAGAGGTAGTGCCAGAGCCAGAGGAAGGCCACCCGGCAGGTCTGCGCGAGGTCGTGTAAATGTAATTTCGTGTGGACCTGGCCCACAGTACAGTGCTCGGAAGAAGGCACGTCCCATCACCTCCCAAGATTGTCAGGACGTGGTTGAGTATTTAGCGACACAGAACACCTCATCTTGCTCAGCCACCAGCGCTACTACTAGCACCACTTCCGCTGCATTTGACACTTCGCAAGAATTATTTAGTGTTGAAATCACTGATGCACAGCCATTGTTGTTACAGCCAGATGGATTTTCACCAGCTAATATGTCTGAGTTACGCGGCAACACTATGGATGTAACGTGTCAGGAGGATGAAGGACCTACTGATGGTGCAAGTTTGGATTTGTCTGAGGCAAGCGAAGCTGGGCAGGATGACTACGATGATGACGGTAATAGGGATCCTCTGTATGTTCCCAATAGAGGAGATGAAGAGGGGGACAGTTCAGAGGGGGAGTCAGAGAGTAGTAGGAGGAGAGAAGTTGCTGAAAGAAGCTGGGGCAGCTCTTTGTCAGAAACAGCTGGTGGCAGAGTCCGGCACCATGTATCGCCACCTATGTACAGCCAGCCAACTTGCCCTTCAGCATCAACTGCTGAGGTCCCCATAGTGCCCACATCCCAGGGTGGCTCAGCGGTGTGGAAATGTTTTAATGTGTGTGCCTCAGATCGGACCAAAGCCATCTGTTCGCTCTGCCAACAAAAATTGAGCCGTGGAAAGGCCAACACTCACGTAGGGACAAGTGCCTTACGAAGGCACCTGGAGAAAAGGCACAAACAGCAATGGGATGGCCACCTGAGGTTGACTTACCTGACGTCACTGAGGAAGAGCAAGAGGAGATGGAGGGTACTGGATCCGACTTTGTGCAGATGTCGTCTTTTATGCTGTCCTGCCTGTTGAGGGACCCCCGTATAAAAAACCTCAAGGGGAATGAGCTGTACTGGGTGGCCACACTACTAGACCCTCGGTACAGGCACAAAGTGGCGGACCTGTTACCAACTCACCGGAAGGTGGAAAGGATGCAGCACATGCAGAACCAGCTGTCAACTATGCTTTACAATGCCTTTAAGGGTGATGTGACGGCACAACGCCAGCAAGGTACCACTGCCACTAATCCTCCTCCCGTGTCCACGCAGTCAAAGACAGGACGCTCCAGCGATCTCATGGTGATGTCGGACATGCGGACGTTCTTTAGTCCAACGCCTCGCCGTAGCCCTTCCGGATCCACCCTCCACCAACGCCTGGAACGGCAGGTAGCCGACTACCTGGCCTTAAGTGTGGATGTAGACACTGCTGTGAACAGCGATGAGGAACCCTTGAACTACTGGGTGCGCAGGCTTGACCTGTGGCCAGAGCTGTCCCAATTTGCCATCCAACTTCTCTCCTGCCCTGCCGCAAGCGTCCTGTCAGAAAGGACCTTCAGCGCAGCTGGAGGCATTGTCACAGAGAAGAGAAGTCGCCTAAGTCACAAAAGTGTTAAGTACCTCACCTTTATCAAAATGAATGAGGCATGGATCCCGGAGGGCTGCTGCCCACCCCAAGACTAAGTCAGTCCCTGCACACACAGCATCTCTGCCTGCACGCCGTGTGACTGGCTGCCTGGCCTGCCCCAAGAAGACTAAGTCGCTCCCAGTCCCTCCACACAGCATGTCTGCCTGCAGGCCGCTTGACTACCTTCTCCGCCACCACCAACAGGGTCCGGGACTCCAGGCGGATTGCTGAATTTTTTAGGCCGCTGCTAGCAGCGGCCGCTGTAATAATTTTTCTGGTGCGTGTACATGACTGCCTAATTTCTCTGGCTGCACTGCGGGCAGCTGCAACAACAAAAGAAAAGGCATGTACATGCGCCCATTCCCCTTCGTGATCATTACCTTGCCGTGGTGAAGGGGCTTGCGTATCACAATGAAGCAATGACCGGCGCCTAGATGAGTGTCTCGGGGGGCACACCCACGATAATAAGGTCGTTGCCTCATTGTGGTCAGACCAAATTTGATCAGCTGGACAGTCACTGTTCTGTCATTCAGCTACATCAGCCAGGCGACCATATGGGCTGTAAAGCCACCAAAACCTGCACTCTCGCCATGGTGCGCACCAGTCCAGCACGGCCGTCACTACACAAACAGCTGTTTGCGGTGCGTTACACGGTGAGTTTGGTGTGTCAGTGTGAAGCAGTACCTTAATTACACTACCTGATTGATGTATACACATGCAAGATGTTTGAAAGCACTTTAGGCCTGTCATTTAGCATTCAATGTGATTTCTGCCCTTAAAACGCTGCTTTGCGTCAAATCCAGATTTTTCCCCGGGACTTTTGGCATGTATCCCACTCCGCCATGCCCCCCTCCAGGTGTTAGACCCCTTGAAACATCTTTTCCATCACTTTTGTGGCCAGCATAATTATTTTTTTTTTTCAAAGTTCGCATCCCCATTGAAGTCTATTGCGGTTCGCGAACTTTAACGCGAACCGAACCTTCCGCGGAAGTTCGCGAACCAGGTTCGCGAACCTAAAATCGGAGGTTCGGCCCAACTCTACGTGTCACCTGACCTGCCAGGAGCCGCGCATGGACGCCGTACAGCCACTAGGAGTTAGGGGAAGGTTCATACACACCTACCAACTATCTGTCCAACTATCTGCCAGACTTGTCTGTTAAGCCCCCATACACACGCTCAGCAGCAGCCTTATGTGCAGCACAATTGTCACACAGCTTTTGTTGGGAAACAGGTTGAACTTGAAACATCTAAAAAAAGTATTTTGCTATTTTTCACACAACTGATAAGAAGTCAATACAACTGTTGGATTGACTCGAGCTGCGTCTTATCAGTTGTTTGAACAAGGGCAAAATACTTTTTTTGGCTTGCCTGAGTTGCAGATAATGGGGACTTTGCCGTATAAATATATATATATATATGACTGGTGCACCCCCCTCCTCAGTAAACTCTGCTGTGCCCTGCCTGTTATATGAATAAATATTATTTTCTCAGAGATAGAGATATGTCTCCTGATCTGTAACCAAAGTCTGATCTTCCAGCCACTCAGTTACTGTTACACTCCAAAGTTCTCTTCTCTTAAAATAACTTGTAATTGAAATAATTATTCCTGGGGCGTGGTTTAACGCCGGAGCAAGATGGCCGCTTGAGAGACGAGCTCCCTCACCAGTTCCCCGCAATCGGCCCTAAACTCACACCTAGCGCAGAACCCAGGAACCACGCGACCATATGTCTCATCCTAAACCCCCCGGCGATCAAGGGACACAGCCAAATCTCCAAATCCCGGAGATATTTCGTCCACGGAAGATTGGGCCTACCACGCACACCGCATCCAACATGGCGCCCGCTCCGTCCTCAGACAAAGATGCAACAGAAACTCACCACTTGGAAGAATTACCCGAAGGCGGAATAGTAGTAGACATGCTCCGCGATATGCCCACCACAACCATCATGCAAGCTATCGCGGCAGACATCAAACGTACTTTTACAGCCGCTATCTCCGACCTGAAAGAAGAGGTTACCAGTCTAGCCACAAGAATGACTTCCCTTGAGAGACAAGATGGAGACCTCCTGCAGAAAGTTGACACCCTGCAGAAAAACTCCGCAGCCCAGGACACGAAAATGATTTCCTTCAACCGCAAGCTTGAGGACCTGGATAATAGAGGTCGGAGACATAACATCCGAGTAAGAGGCGTTCCGGAATCGGTCGCCACGGAACAAATCAGGTCAGCACTGCTTTCTATTTTTAATAACCTTCTTGATAAAGATGCAGACTCTCCAATCCTAATGGATCGAGCCCACAGAGCCCTCAGGCCCCGCAAGTCAGACGATGATCCACCCAGAGACATAATCTGTTGCCTGCAGAGCTTTGGCCTAAAAGAGGAGATTATGCAAAAAGCAAGAACACAAGATGCAATATACTTTAATGAAACTGAGATAAAACTCTTTCAGGACCTCTCGCCAATAACCCTACAGAACAGGCGCATATTAAAGCCGCTGATAGAAGAACTGCGTCAACGGAATATAATCTACAGATGGCGATTTCCTTTCTGCCTTTCCGCCACAAAGAATGGGAAAACAGCAAACCTGAGGGTCCCCTCCGACTTACCAGACTTTTGCCTAACCTTCAAGATCCCAAAACCTAAAATTCCGGATTGGTATACGGAGATTGAACCTCCACAGCCTCCTGACAGACGCAAGCAGCGGCGCCCGTCCACTTCAGACTCAGATGAAGGCTCCATCAAATCCACCTCCGGCCGAGCACGCGACAAGGCCCCTAAACTCCAACGTCTGAAAGAATTTGAACGGAGGAACCTACGTTCATCCTCAAGACACCCCAAACCACCATCTCCATCCCAAAATCAAGAAGACGAACTTCCTTGAACACCCGGGTAACTTTATTTTCCCCCCTTGATCGCCTGTCCCCATAAGACGTACTGCTAACATGTTTTCCTTCCTTAGGTGACGGGAACTGTAATTCCACTTTCAACCTGCCTTCTTTACCCAACCTATAAAGTCGTAACCTGCTGATCCGGTTTACTACCCATACACCCCCGAACAGTCCACAGAATCAACTCCCCATCAGCCATACCCGGAGCAGGCAAAGGCCTATCTCTTGGACTCAAAAGGCATAAACATCCCCCACTTGTACCTAACTTAAGCCCACTATTTCAAAGTACCATACCTGGAAAAACCTAGAACTACATCACTTACTTAGCGGAATATGCATACATACTAGATATATCTAGTGTTCAAACCAATAAGTGTAACATATATGACTGTTCATAATCTAACATCTTACTTCCATACAGGTTTTGACTCACTCTGCCTAAAAGTGAAATGTACTAACCCCACTGTTTATGCCCCATCCTGCTGATAATAAGCTAATACACTGCTCCAGGTATTCCACAGCGAAAATTAGCTTAAAATTAGAAGGAAAACATAAGTTTGTTTCGAAATGTATTGCTTGAATGTATACGTCATATTAAGTTGACATAAGGTTTAATATACATTTTGGTTCCACATAGACTAGCTACTAGACAAGCTACTGCCTAGGACATAAAGTACCCTACCTAGAACAAGGCTTCTAGTACCTCCACTTTTCAGGCCGAGGGGACTGGGTGAGAAAGGGTACGCCACTCACTCCATCCCTAGACCGGTTACACACTCCCCACCCAGTGCGCACCCTTGATAGGCTGCGTAACTGACTCCAATCGGACTCCCTACTCAGTCAGTACTATACCTACCCTGACTGATCCGAATGCACCCTTGGGTTCACAGACCCGCTGCCCTGATTCTGGGGCTTATCCTTTTCGGGGTGCACCAATACTTCTCCACTAACATAATGGCGACACAAACACAGAACCTAGATGCAAAAACCAACTGGAAAATTAGCTCACACAACGTACATGGGCTTAACACTCCCCAGAAACGTTCCCAGCTCCTGTACAAACTACACAGAGAGAAAGTCTCCATTGCGTTGTTGCAGGAGACTCACTTTAAGACACACTCAGTCCCTAGACTGACAGACAAACACTATAAGACTCACTACTATGCTACTAACCCGCAATCTAAAACCAAAGGAGTCTCCATACTCCTTAGTTCCACGTGCCTATTTCAGAAACAAGAGATTCTGACAGATCCAGAAGGCCGTTATATATTCCTTAAAGGAACTATTGGCACGAGAGATGTCACGATTGCCAACATTTATGCCCCAAACATTGGCCAGCTCAGCTTTATCCTAAAAACATTAAACACACTGCACACGTTTGCAAAGGGGATGATACTCCTGGGAGGGGACCTCAACATACCGCTACTCCCCATTATTGATACCTCTACAGGACACTTGACCCTCCCCTACAAAGCATTAAAAACAATCAAATCAAGGCTAAAAGAGCTATCCCTCTTGGATACATGGCGGATCTTCCATCCACAGGGAAGGGACTACACATATTACTCTGACCCAGCCAGACGCTACTCCAGAATAGACTACCTGTTCATAACACAACCAGACCTGGACTTGGTTAGGGATGCCTCGATTGGTACTATTGACATCTCCGACCATGCTCCTGTATACATGACTATTTCGTTCCCAATGTATAGAAACAAACAATTCAATTGGAGATTGAATCCTCTACTCCTAGCTGACCCTGAAATACATAAAAAAATAGACAGAACTCTGACTCACTTCTTTAGAGACAACAACACTGATGATATATCCCCATTAACAGTTTGGGAAACCCATAAAGTGGTTGTTCGGGGGGAACTTCTCAGACAGGGGGCCCAGAAAAAAAGAGAGAACTTAGAGAGATACAACTCTCTCATCTCCAAGATCCACAACCTTGAGCAGCAGCATAAGAAATCACTCCTCCAAAAAACCCTAAAGGAACTCACCCTCTTAAGGGAAGAGCTATCAACCTATCTAAACAGGGAACACAAACGCAAATTTATGCTCCAGACTACGAGTATAGCAATAAAGCAGGCCCTCTACTTGCCAGACTACTTAGGAAGCGGCAAGCAAACCGAGCAGTACACCAAATTAAAGACCCTTATGGGAAAATGTGCCATATTCTGCCTGAAATCTCCAACACTTTCAGTACGTACTATTCCCAACTATACAATCTAAACGACAACTCTAGCTCTCTCTCCAGTCAGACATCACGGGAGGAAGCCATCAACACTTTTCTATCAAAACACGGCTTCACACCTATCACTCTAGACCAACAGAAAGAGCTAGACAACAACATCTCAGAGCTGGAATTTCTAGCAGCAATCAAAGCACAAAAACCAGGGAAAAGTCCCGGCCCAGATGGCTTAAAGCGGAATATAACCCTGCATTTCAACTTTGCTCTAAAACATTATTTACAGTATATTATATGCAACCAGCATTTTTTTTTTTACTAGACCAGCATTGGAAGGGTTACACAGGGCTTTAAAGTCCCTAGAGATTTCTGCAACCGAATCCGAACTTGAGTTAGATACTTTTTGTTTACAAATATGTGTTTATTATGACTCATCTCTCTCACTGAGAAGGAGCTTGGAGGACAGCCAAAGAGATGTATCTATTGATAAACAGTTACACACTAACTAAATAGAATGTATCCATCTGAATGTCTGCACGGAACTTAAAACCTCTGTGTTTAACCCTTCCAATGCTGGTCTAGTAAAAAAAAAATGCTTTTTGCATATAATATGCTGTAAATAATGTTTTAGAGCAAAGTTGAAATGCAGGGTTATATTCCGCTTTAACCTCACAATATTATAAATCTTATGCTGCCGCTCTTGCAACCCCATTTTTACGAGCATTCAATGGCCTCCCTCCTGGGACATCCCCATCCAAACAGCTGCTTGAAGCCCACATCACGGTCATCCCCAAACCAGGGAAAGACCCCAGCCTCTGCCAAAGCTACCGGCCAATATCCCTGCTGAATTTGGACGCCAAAATATTAGCAAGAATATTGGCCGTAAGGCTTCAAGAAATAATTGCAGAAAAGATCAACAATGATCAGGTGGGATTTGTAATGGGAAGAGAAGCACGGGACAACACCATTAAAGCGATTGGGATTAACTCTTGGCTCTCTCGGCATCCAGTGGAGGGAATGTTTCTCTCCACGGATGCCGAGAAAGCATTTGACAGGGTCGCATGGGACTATATGTTTGCAGTCCTGTCCAACCTGGGGCTGGGCCCGACAATACAATCCTGGATGACACTCTTATACTCTAATCCATCCGCCAGAGTCCTTGTAAATGGGACACTATCAGAATCCTTTACCCTGAAAAACGGGACCCGACAGGGATGCCCCCTGTCACCCCTCATCTATGTCTTGACTCTGGAACCCTTCTTAAACATGATAAGAGACAACCCAGAAGTGAAAGGAGTCACAGTGGGCAAATCAGAATATAAAATCGCAGCTTTTGCTGATGACTTGCTGTTCTTCTTAACTGATCCAGTGAACTCCCTCAGAAATTTAATATCAGCCTTCACCTACTTTGGTAATATATCAAATCTGAAAATAAATTACTCTAAGTCTTTTGTCCTCAACGTGTCGCTATCGCCCCAAACTCTTGAAACATGCCAAAATTTCTTCCCCTTCCAATGGGACCCAGAGTCAATAGCATATTTAGGGATTAAACTCCCTTCCAGACTAGAGGACTTGTATAAACTAAACTATGCACCCCTGGGACAAAACCTAGGGACACTCCTAGAGGAATGGAACCCGATCACCTCTCTATCCTGGTTTGGCAGAGTGGCGGCTGCAAAAATGTCGATTCTACCTAAGTTCTTATATATCAGTCAGGCCCTCCCTATACACCTCCCACCCGCCTTTTTTAAAAATCTACACAAGCAACTCCACCAATTCATATGGGCCAAAACACGACCACGCATTGCAGTTTCTACACTGAGGAGAACAAAACTGGACGGAGGAATAGCCCTCCCAAACTTTAAAACATACCATATGGCCTCACAACTTACCAGAATCATTGACTGGTCTGTACACACAGACACCAAGGACTGGGTGAGTCTTGAACAAGCCTTTGTGGAACCCCAAATAGCTAGTTTACCCTGGTGCCCGCCTAACCCAAAAGCCAAAATGCCCACCTCCCACCCCCTTATAACTGCCTCTCTAAAAACCTTTCGAAAAGCCTCTAAGCAATACTCTTTATCCCATCCAAAGGGACCTATGACCCCCCTACGCCACAACCCAGATTTCATACCTGGACTGGGTAAAGATTATCTGAAAGGATGGACCACCTCAAATCCACCCACAATAGGAGATTTTTTAACTAATACTAGAGTAACCCCCTACCAACAATGCAAAAACTTAACGGCGCCAAATCAGATTTCTGAGTGGTCATATCAGCAAATAAAACACTACATTTTATCAATAAGGCCAACAACCAACTTAAGGCTTAACTACACTGCTTTTGATCTAAAATGTAGATCACAAGAACACCAGAGACACACTATTTCCTGGCTATATAATTTACTCAGTCCAGTAGACACCCAAATCCTTCTTCCTTTTCAAAAGGAATGGCACCAAGCTCTAGGCAAACAGTTATCAGACACCCAATGGGAACAACTCTACATTAAGGCCCATAAGTCCTCCCTTAATGTCCTAGCCCAGGAACAAAACTACAAATTCCTCACATCCTGGTACCGCACCCCAGCAAAGCTTCAAAAAATCTTTCCCAATGCCCAACACACTTGCTGGAGATGTCAAACCAATAAAGCCGACCTCAAACATATAGCTTGGGATTGCCCCATGCTACACTCCTACTGGACTAAAATCCACCACACGATCAACCAGATCACCGGTGCTAATCTCCACTTCAATCCAGAATCATTCTTACTACATGGAACCCACGACTCACTAAAAACCTATAAAACGACCTCAATCCCAATCCTAATTAACGCAGCCAGGGCGCTCATTCCAACTCTCTGGAAATCCGCAACTACCCCAACCTTTAAACAATGGATACAGAGAGTGGAAAAAATTAAAGAAATAGTAGAAAACATCTTACTAGCCCAAGACAAAGCCGACAAAATATCACTCATATGGGCCACATGGTATGAATTCCAAGACTCTAGTACCTATAAGCAAGCCATGCTCTCCTCCGTATGACGTCACAACACAAAATAACACTACCACTCTCCGTCTACCAATAACCCTGTGGAACCCACTAGGGGACCCCAACCTAAACAGCCAAACACCCAACCTAGGTCGCCCTAAGACCAGATGTAAACCCTCCAGTAAACACCCAATCTAATTTTAAGACCTAATCTGTGAACCCAACAACTACAACCTCAATCACAATGATAACTATGAATAAGGCTGTACCCAGTAACATGGGTGCAGCACCAGACAAGCTGAATATAAGGCCAAGCACAAACAACCGTTACACAGAACTCTCTCTGACATAAGCATCCCAGAACTGCCCGATACACTATCCAGGTACCCACCTGCCTACCTAATCCAGAAGTAGCCTCTTCCTCAGAAATATCACAACAGATGATCCTAACCCAGGTGGTCCCCTGGTTATAGTTATACCAATTGTTAAAAAATTTGAATTTGTAAGCGGCTTAAGTTCTGAAAGAGCCATGTTCCAGCTACTGTTCTGAATTGAATGCAATGTTATACCTTGTTGTAATTACCCTGATTATAAGTCAATAAAATATATATTGAAACAGAAATAATTATTCCTGGTTGAGAATGTCAATGTAAATATGACAGCGCCCCCTAGTGGAGAAAACTAGTCTTAAACTAAAAATACCTGGAAAGAGATGAAGCATAAACACTATGATCCGGACTAGTATTATAGGAACAGGAAAATCACTGATTCAATGGATATACAGAGGCGCCAAAAGAGTAAAAAAGCATAAAATGGTTAAAATATTTTGGTGGTGGTGGTGGACCAGCCACTCAAAAAAGGACTTGAAACTGTCGCTTGGGTACAAACAGTTTATTCACATACTCCACGAAAAATATTGCAACGCGTTTCACGGGCAGAGGTGCCGAACGTATACCAGATCGACGCTAGTGTATTACTCCCGTGTCTGAATGCCTGATGAAGCGGGACCTTGCCCGTGAAACGCGTTGCAATATTTTTCGTGGAGTATGTGAATAAACTGTTTGTACCCAAGCGACAGTTTCAAGTCCTTTTTTGAGTGGCTGGTCCACCACCACCACCAAAATATTTTAACCATTTTATGCTTTTTTACTCTTTTGGCGCCTCTGTATATCCATTGAATCAAGATACTCCACCCTTGGTGGAAGGGTGACCAAACCCTTTTTTTCCTTCTTCAGAGAGCGACATCTTAATCCTGAGTGGGGACAGGTCTAATCTCCCCACCTGCGTATACAGTGGTTACCTGAGCGGTAACCCATGTTTGTGAGTATAATACTTACCCACCTTATTTCTCCCCCCATCTGATCCAATACATACTACACTATATTGGGCTCTCGGCTTTTCTCTTTTATAGGAAAATCACTGAGATCAAATGACAAGGAACTTAAAATGTGCAGGCAGGATAGGCAGGAGAGCGGCTCCCGAGCTTTGTAGTGCAGTGGGCAGTACAGGGTGTGTGGCTGCAGGCAGGAGAGCCAGGCTCCACCATAGCTTTGTAGTGCAGTGGGCAGTACAGGGTGTGTGGCTGCAGGCAGGATAGGCAGGAGAGCGAGGCTCCCGAGCTTTGTAGTGCAGTGGGCAGTACAGGGTGTGTGGCTGCAGGCAGGATAGGCAGGAAAGGGAGGCTCCATAGCTTTGTAGTGCAGTGGGCAGTACAGGGTGTGTGGCTGCAGGCAGGATAGGCAGGAGAGGCTCCATAGCTTTGTAGTGCAGTGGGCAGTACAGGGTGTGTGGTTGCAGGCAGGATAGGCAGGAGAGGCTCCATAGCTTTGTAGTGCAGTGGGCAGTACAGGGTGTGTGCCTGCAGGCAGGATAAGCAGGAGAACCGCTCCATAGCTTTGTAGTGCAGTGGGCAGTACAGGGTGTGTGGTTGCAGGCAGGATAGGCAGGAGAGGCTCCATAGCTTTGTAGTGCAGTGGGCAGTACAGGGTGTGTGCCTGCAGGCAGGATAAGCAGGAGAGCCGCTCCATAGCTTTGTAGTGCAGTGGGCAGTACAGGGTGTGTGACTGCAGGCAGGATAGGCAGGTGAGGCTCCATAGCTTTGTAGTGCAGTGGGCAGTACAGGGTGTGTGGCTGCAGGCAGGATAGGCAGGAGAGCGAGACTCCATAGCTTTGTAGTGCAGTGGGCAGTACAGGGTGGGTGGCTGCAGGCCGGAGAGCCAGGCTCCACCATAGCTTTGTAGTGCAGTGGGCAGTACAGGGGGTGTGGCTGGAGGCAGGATAGGCAGGAGAGCGAGGCTCCATAGCTTTGTAGTGCAGTGGGCAGTACAGGGGGTGTGGCTGCAGGCAGGATAGGCAGGAGAGCGAGGCTCCATAGCTTTGTAGTGCAGTGGGCAGTACAGGGTGTGTGGCTGCAGGCAGGATAGGCAGGAGAGCGAGGCTCCATAGCTTTGTAGTGCAGTGAGCAGTACAGTGGGTGTGGCTGCAGGCAGGATAAGCAGGAGAGCGAGGCTCCATAGCTTTGTAGTGCAGTGAGCAGTACAGTGGGTGTGGCTGCAGGCAGGATAAGCAGGAGAGCCAGGCTCCATAGCTTTGTAGTGCAGTGGGCAGTACAGGGTGTGTGGCTGCAGGCAGGATAGGAAGGAGAGCCGGGCTCCATTGTTTTGTAGTGCAGTGGGCAGTACAGGGTGTGTGGCTGCAGGCAGGATAAGCAGGAGAGCCAGGCTCCATAGCTTTGTAGTGCAGTGGGCAGTACAGGGTGTGTGGCTGCAGGCAGGATAGGAAGGAGAGCCGGGCTCCATTGTTTTGTAGTGCAGTGGGCAGTACAGGGTGTGTGGCTGCAGGCAGGATCGGCAGGAGAGCGAGGCTCCATAGCTTTGTAGTGCAGTGGGCAGTACAGGGTGTGTGGCTGCAGGCAGGATAGGCAGGAGAGGAAGGGTCCATAGCTTTGTAGTGCAGGGGGCAGTACAGGGGGTGTGGCTGCAGGCAGGATAGGCAGGAGAGACAGGCTCCACCATAGCTTTGTAGTGCAGTGGGCAGTACAGGGTGTGTGGCTGCAGGCAGGATAGGCAGGAGAGGAAGGGTCCATAGCTTTGTAGTGCAGTGGGCAGTACAGGGTGTGCGGCTGCAGGCAGGATAGGCAGGAGAGGGAGGCTCCATAGCTTTGTAGTGCAGTGGGCAGTACAGGGGGTGTGGCTGCAGGCAGGATAGGCAGGAGAGCGAGGCTCCATAGCTTTGTAGTGCAGTGGGCAGTACATGGTGTGCGGCTGCAGGCAGGAGAGCCAGGCTCCATAGCTTTGTAGTGCAGTGGGCAGTACAGGGTGTATGGCTGCAGGTAGGATAGGAAGGAGAGCCAGGCTCCATAGCTTTATAGTGCAGTGGGCAGTACAGGGTGTGTGACTGCAGACAGGAGAGGGAGGCTCCATAGCTTTGTAGTGCAGTGGGCAGTACAGGGTGTGTGGCTGCAGGCAGGAGAGGGAGGCTCCATAGCTTTGTAGTGCAGTGGGCAGTACAGGGTGTGTGGCTGCAGGCAGGATAGGCAGGAGAGCCGCTCCATAGCTTTGTAGTGCAGGGGGCAGTACAGGGTGTGTGGCTGCAGGCAGGATAGGCAGGAGATGAGACTCCATAGCTTTGTAGTGCAGTGGGCAGTACAGGGGGTGTGGCTGCAGGCAGGATAGGCAGGAGAGCGAGGCTCCATAGCTTTGTAGTGCAGGGGGCAGTACAGGGGGTGTGGCTGCAGGCAGGATAGGCAGGAGAGGGAGGCTCCATATCTTTGTAGTGCAGTGGGCAGTACAGGGTGTTTGGCTGCAGGCAGGATAGGCAGGATGGGGAGGCTCCATAGCTTTGTAGTGCAGTGGGCAGTACAGGGTGTGTGGCTGCAGGCAGGAGAGCCAGGCTCCATAGCTTTGTAGTGCAGTGGGCAGTACAGGGTGTGTGGCTGCAGGCAGGATAGGCAGGAGAGCGGATCCATAGCTTTGTAGTGCAGTGGGCAGTACAGGGTATGTGGCTGCAGGCAGGATAGACAGGAGAGCGGCTCCATAGCTTTGTAGTGCAGTGGGTAGTACAGGGTGTGTGGCTGCAGGCAGGATAGGCAGGAGAGCCAGGCTCCATAGCTTTGTAGTGCAGTGGGCAGTACAGGGTGTGTGGCTGCAGGCAGGATAGGCAGGAGAGCGAGGCTCCATAGCTTTGTAGTGCAGTGGGCAGTACAGGGGGTGTGGCTGCAGGCAGGAGAGCCAGGCTCCATAGCTTTGTAGTGCAGTGGGCAGTACAAGTTGTGTGGCTGCAGGCAGGATAGGCAGGAGAGCCATGCCCCATAGCTTTGTAGTGCAGTGGGTAGTACAGAGTGTGTGGCTGCAGGCAGGAGAGGGAGGCTCCATAGTTTTGTAGAGCAGTGGGCAGTACAGGGTGTGTGGCTGCAGGCAGGAGAGGGAGGCTCCATAGCTTTCTAGTGCAGTGGGCAGTACAGGGGGTGTGTGGCTGCAGGCAGGATAGGCAGGAGAGGGAGGCCCCATAGCTTTGTAGTGCAGTGGACAGTACAGGGATGTGGCTGCAGGCAGGATAGGCAGGAGAGCCAGGCTCCATAGCTTTGTAGTGCAGTGGGCAGTACAGGGGGTGTGGCTTCAGGCAGGAGAGGGAGGCTCCATAGCTTTGTAGTGCAGTGGGCAGTACAGGGTGTGTGGCTGCAGGCAGGATAGGCAGAAGAGGCAGGCTCCATAGCTTTGTAGTGCAGTGGGCAGTACAGGGGGTGTGGCTGCAGGCAGGATAGGCAGGAGAGCCAGGCTCCATAGCTTTGTAGTGCAGTGGGCAGTACAGGGGGTGTGGCTTCAGGCAGGAGAGGGAGGCTCCATAGCTTTGTAGTGAAGTGGGCAGTACAGGGTGTGTGGCTGCAGGCAGGATAGGCAGAAGAGGCAGGCTCCATAGCTTTGTAGTGCAGTGGGCAGTACAGGGGGTGTGGCTGCAGGCAGGATAGGCAGGAGAGCCAGGCTCCACCATAGCTCTGGGTGGTGGTGGTCAGTACCCCGTGGTGGTTGTTGTCGGCCTTGGCTCTGGGTTGTATGGCTGGGAAGTGAACGGGTTAAACGCTCGGTAAGCAGTAGCACTTGAAGCCTGTTTCTCTTGTGTTTTGGTGAGGTCAGTGGCCCTGGTAGTTGTTTTCGGCCTTGGCTCTGGGTTGTGGTTGTTGTCGGCCTTGGCTCTGGGTGGTGGTTGTTGTCGGCCTTGGCTCTGGGTTGTGGTATGGCTGGGAAGTGAACGGGTTAAACGCTCGGTAAGCAGTAGCACTTGAAGCCTGTTTCTCTTGTGTTTTGGTGAGGTCAGTGGCCCTGGTAGTTGTTTTCGGCCCTGGGCTCTGGGTGGTGGTATGGCTGGGAAGTGAACAGGTTAAACCCTCGGTAAGCAGTAGCACGTGAAGCCAGAGTGGCTGGAAACACCTTGATACGCTGGTTTTGTTACTCATTACCTAACGTTACAGAGAAGGGAAGAATGTTCTTTTAGGAATTGCTGAATCATTCTGATCTTCGGAGAATGGTTCCAGAAGAGGCTGTTAAACAACAATCACTCAGAGAAGAAAAAATGATTTATGAATAGCTGACACCTCTCCATAGCAACTGGGAAAATAAGCTCGTGTTGTATTGTTTCAAGCACAATTCTTATCAGTACATGAAGTAGAAAAAAATATGAAATGTAAACTGCTTCCCCTTCCACAAGATGTATTCCTTTGCTCAGAGTATGAAGATCTGGACAGGTTAGCATTGGCTGGTGGCACTGATGGCATTGGTGGTAGACATGGACTCTCTGAGGGTGAATACTCTGCAGAGAGGCCTGGGTGTCAGATACATCATACCATGTTCATAATGCATTAGAGTTTGATGATCTGGAGAGGTTAGTTGTTCGCTGGTGGTACTGATGACATTGGTGGTAGACATGGACTCTCTGAACGTGAAGACTCTATGCAGTCACCTTAGTGGCCTGTGTGTCAGACACCACATACCGTTTTCATAAAGCATTGCATTATGGGAAAAGCATTGCATTATGGGAATCCCAGGCTTTGCCACATTGACCTGTTATCTCAGATCTCACTGGTTTTCCTATGAGGACAATATGTTTCGTCCCTAAAGACCAAACCTCGTTCCACCTTCTCTCTAATTTTATCTGGGATGCGACCTAGAGAGGAAATGGATTGTTTACCCTGGAAATGATCCTCCGACTTCCTTACATTTAATGATAACAAGACCGTCACTCGCTGCTTCCGCCATATCACTCGCCTTTGTCTCTGGTGGCTTCTCTGGACAGAATCGTACATATACAGTATACAGTATACACACAAACACACACACACAGGCACACACACACACACACACACACACACACGCTGAACAGCATAGTACATATAAACAGCACACACATGCACACATACGTACACACACACACACACAGCATAGTACATATATACAGTATACACACACACACACGCACACACACACACGCTGAACAGCATAGTACATATAAACAGCACACACATGCACACATACGTACACACACACACACACAGCATAGTACATATATACAGTATACACACACACACACACACACAGACACACACACACACGCTGAACAGCATAGTACATATAAACAGCACACATACACACACATGCACACATACACACATACGTACACACATACGTACACACATACATACACACACACACACACACACACACACACACACACACACACACACACACACACACACACACACACACACACACCAAACACACACACCAAACACACACACACACACACACACACACACACACACACACACACACACACACACACACACACACACACACACACTAAACAGCATAGTACCTATATACAGTATACACACACACACACACACACACACACTGAACAGCATAGTATGTATATATATATATATATATATATACAGTATACACACACACACACTGAACGGCATAATACATATAAACAGCACACACACACACATACAACACACACACACACACTGAACAGCATAGTACATATAATCAGCACACATACACACACACACACATATATACACACACACCCATACAAACACACCCATACAAACACACACACACACACACACTATACATACACACACACACACACATACTAACACATACACACACACACCGTACACACACATACACACCCGCACCATGCACACACACTGTACACCCACACCACACACACACACACACACACACACACACACACACACACACACACACACACACACCCACACACACACACACACACACACGTACACACACACACTGTACACACACACACTGTACACACACACACACTGTACACACACACACACGCCACATACACACACACACACACACACACATTTCCTGATGATACAGGATAGAAGAGAGACACGGGACAGAGGAGAAACTGGAGATACAGGAATGAGAAGACTCAGGATAGAGGAGAGGCAGGACAGAGGAGACGCAGGACAGAGGAGAGGCAGGACTGAGGAGAGGCAGGACTGAGGAGAGGCAGGACAGAAGAGAGGCAGGACAGAAGAGAGGCAGGACAGAAGAGAGGCAGGGCCGAGGAGAAGCAGGACAGAGGAGACTCAGGACAGAGGAGACTAAGGAAGAACTGAGGAGACTCTGGACTGAGGATATGCAGGACAGAGGAGATGCAGGACTGAGGAGACTCTGGACTGAGGATATGTAGGACAGAGGAGACGCAGGACAGAGGAGACGCAGGACAGAGGAGACGCAGGACAGAGGAGACACAGGACTGAGAAGATGCAGGACAGTGGAGACGCAGGACTGAGGAGACTCTGGACTGAGGATATGTAGGACAGTGGAGACTCTGGACAGAGGAGACGCAGGAAAGAGGAGACGCAGGACAGAGTAGACACAGGACAGAAGAGAGGCGGGACAGAGGAGATGCAGGACAGAGGAGACGCAAGACAGAGGAGACTCAAAACAGAGGAGACACAGGACTGAGGAGACACAGGACTGAGGAGACACAGGACAGAGGAGATGCAGGACAGAGGAGATGCAGGACTGAGGAGACGCAGGACGGAGGAGACGCAGGACAGAGGAGACGCAGGACAGAGGAGAGGTAGGACAGAGGAGAGGCTGGACAGAGCAAAAACAGGACTGAGGAGACACAGAAAAGAGGCAGGACAGAGGAGAAGCAGGACAATGGAGACGCAGGATAGAGGAGATGCAGGACAAAGGAGATGCAGCACAGAGGAGACGCAGGACAGAGGAGAGGCAGGACAGAGGAGACGCAGGACAAAGGAGAGGAAGAACAGAGGAGAGGCAGTACAGTGGAGACTCAGGACAGAGGAGAGGCAGGAGAGAGGAGAAGCAGTACAGTGGAAACTCAGGACAGAGAGAGGCAGGACAGAGGAGAGGCAGCACAGAGGAGACGTAGGACAGAGGAGAGGCAGGACAGAGGAAACTCAGGACAGAGAAGACTAAGGACTGAGGAGACACTGGACTGAAGAGACTCTGGACAGAGGAGATGCTGGACAGAGGAGACGCAGGACAGAGGAGAGGCAGGGCAGATGAGATGCAGGACAGAGGAGACACAGGACAGATGAGACACAGGACAGAGGAGACACAGGACAGAGGAGGCAGGACAGAGAAGTTGCAGGACAAAAGAGAGGCATGACAGAGGAGAGGCAGGTCAGAGGAGAGGCAGGACAAAGGAGACTCCGGACAGAGGAGAGGCAGGACAGAGGAGACTTAGGACAGAGAAGACTAAGGACTGAGGAGACGCAGGACTGAGGAGACACAGGACAGAGGAGAGGCAGGACAGAGGAGATGCAGGACAGAGGAGATACAGGACAGAGGACGGAGGAGACGCAGGACAGAGGAGACGCAGGACAGAGGAGATGCAGGACAGAGAAGACGCAGGACAGTAGAGACGCAGGACAGAGGAGACTCAGGACAGAGGAGACTCTGGACTGAGGAGACGCAGGACAGAGGAGAGGCAGGACAGAGGAGAGGCAGGACAGAGGAGATGCAGGACAGAGGAGACGCAGGACAGAGGACGTGATAAAAAATGAATATTGCCAAAACGTCTGTGCAATGCATAAAACTTTACTGCCAATGGCGACATACTGAGCACATTATACATGAAGAGCACATTGATGCTGAAATGAGTAGCACATAAATATACAGATATAATATTCCTGTGTAATGTGTAAATAACATGCAATGTGGCAAAACCCCTGTGTCACAGGAGCCCTCAATGGCTGACCGCACTTAGCCTTCTAAACGGTGCCAGCGCACAGATCGTGCGAACTCTGGTCGCAGTCAATGCGCAGGAACCGTTAAGAATTAGCCGCAGACAACTCAGAAGGGAGCCTGTGAGACACGGGTGATTACAACGTCACCTACTGGTTCAGAGTAAACTGCCACCACCGCGGTTACTATGGGACCGTGGGGCCCACTACCTGACTGACTAATCCTGCGAATAAAACGGTTAAACACACGATATTCTGTCTAGCCAACAACAAACAAACAGTAGCGTATCTTCAGAGACCCGGGATCATTTCTGTGTGTGCTGATAAGCAGGGTAGCGGAAAGTGAATGACTTGGAGAAAGTCGTTTATTCACGCAATATAAATAATTAATATATACAGACAATTATGAAAATCAACAATTATGAAAACAGTAATAGCCAGTATGAAAAATAAAAGAAGGGCAAAAAAATACTTAGTTCCTGGAAAGATGTCCTTATTGTGGGAAGAATCATAAAGTCCTTGGTTTCAAAGTCCAGAGTTCAGAGTTCAGACCAGGTGGATGCCAGCATATCCTCAAGCTGGCATCTGATGAGTGCAAGATGGTTCAGTGTGGAGGACACTGAGTTTTAGTCCTCAGCCATTCTTATGCCCCTGCTTCAGTAGGAGGGAGTGAGGGCGGGGAGCTATACACCTCCTTCAAAGATGAGATGAGCCCTCCTCTTGTACTGGGGCTAGAAATCATATCTACCCATATATGGGCTCTATCTCACAGAACCGTACAGGTCAGGGCAGATTTACTAATATTTCCAGATCTGCCTCGATGTACCCAGCAGTCTGATACCAAACATGAGGGGTGGGACCCCTGTGGTACCATTAGGGCATTTTGAGACTGCCTAACTGGTAGTCCTTACCTCAGAATGTTCTGAAACTTCCTCAGAACCAGCACCGGGGCTCATGCTACCCTTCCCCCACGTTTGGCACTGCTGCCACCTTAGGAACCCCAGAAATATGACAGATCTGGGAAGTTATAGATATGGCTATGAGACAGAGGTTATTCCCAGGCAAAGGCTTCTTTGAAGTTTGGGGCAGCCAGCTAGGTGTCATCTCCCCTGCAGTGAGGGAGCCAGTGGGTCTGGCTTTCCCCCCAGCTAGATTGCTTCTGCCAGGATGCTTGTCACCTTGTACCTGATGGATGGCCAGCAGCACAGCTTGAAGCCAGGGCCCTCCAGGCAGATTAGGCTCATTAGCATATCAAAAGAGCAATCCAGCCTGCTGGTGCTCTCTCTCTTGAGTGAGAAGGGACTGCAGCTGCCCCTACACACTCAACCCAGATCGCATCGATTGAAGCGCAATCGATGCAGAGCGATCGAGCGCGATCGCTTTCCTTCACGGGCGGTTACAGGACGCAACCGTCCGTGACAGCCCCCCCTGGGGAGAAGGCAGATAGACATGCATCAGCAAGATGTGTGTCGTTGCCGCTAACCTGCGATGTCTGATCTAGTTCCCCGTTGCAACGGGATAGCCCGTCGGCGTTTTGGTGTCGGCTGCCTGCTTTGTGTTGAACCAACATGGACCGTTCTGGACAGGGCGTTTGCGCCACTGCAGTCGGACGTGGTGTCTGCCGGGACTGCGGACAACGGGCAGTGGGTTGGTTAGGTCAACAGCCAGCCCACGCAGGGTTCCCCTGCTGAGTGGCTGTGGACCTAAGGGAACCCCGCGGGAATCCCTGGACCTTCCCAGCTCCTGACAGACGGCACATGCCCTGCAGTAGTTGGCTACATCCCTGTTCATCCGGGGCCAATAAAACTGTTTCCGAATACCGGCGAGTGTCTTGCGGACACCCGAGTGCCCGGTCAGAGGATTACCATGTGCGGATTTCAGCACATGTCCCCTGAACGCACTCGGGACCACAAGCCATTTGGTATTCGCGGGGGATCTACCTGTAGGGGGCTGTGCAGACTCACTGTACAGTCTCCCACCTTCCCAGTACACCTTGAAAGCGGCCCCGTCTGCGAGGGGCTCAGCGGCTTGCTGCCTGAGCACCTCCAGGCTTGGGTCACTTTGTAGTGCAGCTGAGAATACGGCGCTGTCAGTTTCAGCCAACTGGCTCATGTCACACGAGGCCAGCGGCTGAAAGGTCTCATCCCTGCGGTCAGAGGAGGGGGAGGAGGCCGGAACCCCCTCCACCTGTTCTGAGCCCAGGTTCTGAGCAGTGCAGCTGCGCGGTACTGCTAGCACCGGTACACTGTCAGAATGGCACAGACGGACATTACTCAAATCATCATTGCATGCAGTAATGACATTGACAGGTATAGACATTTTTTCATTACAGACAGGTTGTACAGTAAACTCAGGTACAGTTACAGCATCATCACAACAGACAGTCTGTACATCAAACTCAGGTGCCTTTGAAGCAGGCACTATTGAACCTGGTACCCTTGAACTGGGCACATTCAACCCACCTCCCCCTGGTGCTCCCCCAAGTGTATAAAGTACCTGGTGGTGGGTGGAGAGTCCGTCTCCTTCCGTGAGCGACAAGGCGGTCGTGGCAGGTTCATAGTAGGACACAAGCTTGCCCAAATCAGTCCCCAGCAACACAGGGACTGGGAGATCCTTCATAACCCCAACAACCCTTTCGTGGACCCCTCCCACTCCCCAATCCAGCTTCACTCTTGCGTGGGCTATGTGGAAAAGGGTGCCCTCTACTCCAGTAAGGGCAAGGGATCGGCTGGAGCTGATGCTCTCCTTTGGCACAAGATGTGAGTGAACTAACGTGATGTCAGCTCCGGTGTCTCGAAATCCGGTGACAACTTTGCCGTTCACTCTAACAAGTTGCTGCTGGTCGGTTCGGTCGCGGATTTCCTGTCCGCGTGCAAACAGGACAAAATCTGATGATCCAGGCTGTGGTTCGCTGGCGGGTTGCCTCTGCTGTGGGTGAGGTGCAGGTGATGCAGATGATCCAGGTGCTGGTGGTGTCTGTCTCCGCTCCGGACAGTCGAATTTCATGTGTCCGGGCTGGCGGCAGTAGTGACAGGTGACCTCTCCAGGCGCTGCAGGCCTGGGTGCAGCAGCTGCGCTGGGTGGCCTCTGTGGCGGACGGCTCACAGGGGCAGGAGGGTCTGCCGAGGTATTGGGCTGACCTCCTCTCCAGCTGGATGGGACAGCTCTGCGTGTATCAGCCACCCGGGTAGTTGCAAAAGTCTCAGCAAGGTCTGCAGCGACAGTTGCTGAAGCCGGCTTGCGTTCTAGCACAAATTGTCGTACATCAGCAGGGCAAATGTTCAGAAATTGTTCCAGGACTATCAAGTCCTCCAGGACGCCATAAGACCCTTTGGTGAGGCCTAGTGTCCACTGGCGGAGTGTGGTGAGCAAGCTGCTGACCACATCTCGGTACGAATCAGAAGACTTTTTCTGCCAGGCCCTGAACTTTTTCCGATAGGCTTCTGGCGTCAGCTGGTACTTAGTAATGATAGCGTCTTTTATAGCAGCATAATCATTATCCTTCTCCGCAGGCAATTCTGCGAAGGCATCAAGCGCTTTGTAGCGCAGCAAAGGTGTCAGATGTCTGGCCCACTGGTCTTGGGACAGACGATACTGACGGCATGCTTTTTCAAAAGACCGCAAAAACAAGTCAATGTCAGTGTCTTTTTCAATATTGGCAAATTTAAATTTCGCACTTACGGGTGCTGCAGCTCCTTCCGCAGGGAGGCTGGGCGGTGAACTCCGGCTGGCCTGTTGAACCTTTGCCATGTCGAGCTCATGCTGTCGTCTCTCCCGCGCCTCTGCAGATTGGCGCTCCCGTTCCTCGCGGGCTTCCATGTACTGCATGTACTTGTCCAGGTCAGTCTCCATCAGCTTTTGTAATGCCTGCTGCATTACCGGGTCAGCACCCCTGGACAGTCCAGTACTGGCCAGTTCCGGGCGAGTAATGTCAGAAACTCTGGGATTGGGGTTCATACTGACAGTCTCTGGCGTAACTGTTGCAACAGGGCCCGCAGGATGCTCAACCTCTGTACGCCTAAGATCTTCAGCCTCTGGTTCCCCTTGATTGTCAGATGGGCTGGTATCCACCTCAGCGGACACTCCCGGCTCCCGCAGTTGCTGGGTATCCCATCTGGACAAGTCGGCCATCAGGTCCCGTTTTGTCTTGCGGAGGATGCCAATGCCCCTCTCTTCGCAAAGATTTTCCAGGTCTGCTAGGCACATGTTCTGGTAGTTCCCGGACATTTCCATGCCAAATAAAATAAAACTTTTGGGGAGGGGTACTGGCTACACAGTCTCTCTGTATATATAAAAAATATATTGCCTTCCAGCTACACCAACGAATTAGTTCGTTTCTCGATAGCGCTAGCGCTATCGCAGATACTTTCAGCACAACACAGGTCTCACCGCTGCCTACCACTGTCACAGGAGCCCTCAATGGCTGACCGCACTTAGCCTTCTAAACGGTGCCAGCGCACAGATCGTGCGAACTCTGGTCGCAGTCAATGCGCAGGAACCGTTAAGAATTAGCCGCAGACAACTCAGAAGGGAGCCTGTGAGACACGGGTGATTACAACGTCACCTACTGGTTCAGAGTAAACTGCCACCACCGCGGTTACTATGGGACCGTGGGGCCCACTACCTGACTGACTAATCCTGCGAATAAAACGGTTAAACACACGATATTCTGTCTAGCCAACAACAAACAAACAGTAGCGTATCTTCAGAGACCCGGGATCATTTCTGTGTGTGCTGATAAGCAGGGTAGCGGAAAGTGAATGACTTGGAGAAAGTCGTTTATTCACGCAATATAAATAATTAATATATACAGACAATTATGAAAATCAACAATTATGAAAACAGTAATAGCCAGTATGAAAAATAAAAGAAGGGCAAAAAAATACTTAGTTCCTGGAAAGATGTCCTTATTGTGGGAAGAATCATAAAGTCCTTGGTTTCAAAGTCCAGAGTTCAGAGTTCAGACCAGGTGGATGCCAGCATATCCTCAAGCTGGCATCTGATGAGTGCAAGATGGTTCAGTGTGGAGGACACTGAGTTTTAGTCCTCAGCCATTCTTATGCCCCTGCTTCAGTAGGAGGGAGTGAGGGCGGGGAGCTATACACCTCCTTCAAAGATGAGATGAGCCCTCCTCTTGTACTGGGGCTAGAAATCATATCTACCCATATATGGGCTCTATCTCACAGAACCGTACAGGTCAGGGCAGATTTACTAATATTTCCAGATCTGCCTCGATGTACCCAGCAGTCTGATACCAAACATGAGGGGTGGGACCCCTGTGGTACCATTAGGGCATTTTGAGACTGCCTAACTGGTAGTCCTTACCTCAGAATGTTCTGAAACTTCCTCAGAACCAGCACCGGGGCTCATGCTACCCTTCCCCCACGTTTGGCACTGCTGCCACCTTAGGAACCCCAGAAATATGACAGATCTGGGAAGTTATAGATATGGCTATGAGACAGAGGTTATTCCCAGGCAAAGGCTTCTTTGAAGTTTGGGGCAGCCAGCTAGGTGTCATCTCCCCTGCAGTGAGGGAGCCAGTGGGTCTGGCTTTCCCCCCAGCTAGATTGCTTCTGCCAGGATGCTTGTCACCTTGTACCTGATGGATGGCCAGCAGCACAGCTTGAAGCCAGGGCCCTCCAGGCAGATTAGGCTCATTAGCATATCAAAAGAGCAATCCAGCCTGCTGGTGCTCTCTCTCTTGAGTGAGAAGGGACTGCAGCTGCCCCTACACACTCAACCCAGATCGCATCGATTGAAGCGCAATCGATGCAGAGCGATCGAGCGCGATCGCTTTCCTTCACGGGCGGTTACAGGACGCAACCGTCCGTGACACCCTGGTGCTGTTGTGTATACGTGTGTGTAGTGTGTACTGTGTGTGTGTGTGAGTAC